>NC_056744.1:10332715-10595215 GCF_019279795.1 Protopterus annectens
ATTAAAACTTGAACAGGTTATAACAAAGTTGGTAAATCTGCAGTACATAGCCATTTTGGAACTCACCACTGTATAGCACTGAAAAGCCTAAATTGGTTAGCACTGTCACATCAGCTAACATATACACACATTCTTACCACCTATAAAATTATCCAGCATCAATCTGCCTGGCCAGCACTAAAAAACATTCTACCCAGCTATGTTCCCAGTCTGTCATTGCAATCCAGTGACCAAAAAGTCCTGTCTGTCTGCAAACCTACAAATCTGCTGGGCACTGTTTGAACTCTTAAAAGGTTGGTAAGGCCTGGAACTCCTTACCTGTATCCATCAGGTCTATACCCTCTCTCCCATCCTTCAAAACCACCGTAAAAGACTTCCTACCTAAAACCTGGCTCTCCTCTTGCTCAAAACCAGGATACTCTATATCCCTAAATGTGAACAAGTACCTTTTCATGCCTTATACCTCCTTACTGTCTTTCACTTACTACCTTACTGCTATCTGATTCTCTTCCCTGACTTTCTCTCTAAGTATACTATAAACCTGTTTTTCCCACCTTCATATTGGAGTTCCTGATGTTCTTCGTGTTTCACTGTTACAGTCATCACATTTGGGTTATCTACTTGCAGTAGCCCTCAGTTGGCCTGATTAACAAAGTCTTGGTTCCTGCTTCGGTTGCTGTCCCTTCTTCCATGATGTCTGGTCATCAGGGGTATAAAGCATGCAGCCAATGCCATTACATCAGTCTTTCTTGCTGTGCGGTGCCCGAAGCAGTTCGTAAGTGTCGGTCGCCGACCCCTGAAATTTTTGTTTTCGAGTTTCAGAACCGATGTCTTCAACTAAAAGCTAAGGACCTCATTGGGGAAACTTTTTCTTGCTCTAAACCGATGTCAGTAAAAGTAACTAATTGCATTACTTGTGGAAAGCAAATACCTCATAAAGATTTTCATTCGTACTGTATTCCTTGCCTACTACTGTGGTGGTGGTGCTGCGGTAGCATTGTCGCCTCACAGTTAGACGTTGCCCATTCGATTCTCAGAGCGTCTACTGTGTGACGACATGCGTGAATGGGCGTTCCTTCGTTGAAGGTTGAGCGTTATGCCCGGCAAGCCAGCATGTAAAACTCTACTGCCAATCATTAGCGGACCGGAGTTCCGCTGTGGCGACCCCTAACCGGGAAAAGCCGATAGACACACACACACACTGTATTCCTTACCTAGGCCCTGACCATGACGTACCTCACTGTCAGTTTAGTGCCTTATTTAAACCACAAACTATCCGTTGTCAGTATATTTTCACTTTAAATATTTTGGTGCTCGGTTCAATTATCCTGATATATCTTCGGTAAGCCATCCGACTACCGACAATCCTGAAAAAACACAAAGATAAAGACAGAGACAGGCTTCCTAGGTCCAAAGCTGCCGCCGACACTTCTCCTAAGCCAGTCGCCAGTTCACCAGTACTCAGTAAGGCGCTTTCGCAGCCCCTGATACCCGCTATTTCAGATTCGCAGGCCTCTACTGAGACCCGTTCGGAGTCCAGTATGCCGCGAGATGCTTCAATTGTGGAACCTGCGTATGTCTCTACTTTGGAAGGGTCCAGAGCCGCTTTGCAGGCACCGGCTTCTGAGGGTGTATTCAGGCCTACTGACTTGCTAATTAAACCAACGCCATCTTCTTCTTCAAGGCCTAAAACTCGTACCATGCCTAGAAAACTGACGCCCAGACCACATGGTCAGGCCTCTATGCCTAAAAAACAAATGATAAATAATTGCTGAAGATCTTATTACTTTAATCAGGGGAAGCCAGCCTTCCCCCTCTAAGAGACCTAGGACTGAGTTTGCTTATGATACTTCTGATCAGGATTCTGAATTTTCTGTTTCCTCTGATGACCAGGATTTACCCTTATCTACCTATGAGGATTCTGATGCTGAGAACTCTATTCCCTCTGCTTCTCCCCCATAGGATTTCTCTTTTGGTGAAACCTTGCATACTCTCAGGGAGCATTTTCGTTGGGAAGGTCAGGATTTCTCTGATTCTAAAAAGAGGCTTAGGGATTTCTTACTACTGCCCCAGCACAGGCCTTTAGCCATACCTCCTGTACTAGACATGGTTGATGATGCTTTTTCGGAGTCTAGCTTGGCCCCTGACTCTTTACCTCCTGCTCCCAGAAAACCTGACAGATATTACAGGGTCCCTGACTCTCACAAGTTCCTTTTTAAAAATCCTACTGCTGACCCTGAGGCCATTTCACAGGGACCCAAGGGTATTAAAGCTACTACTGTCAAAAATCCTACCCCCTCTGATAGAGACTCCAGGGTGCTGGATAGATGGGGTAAGAAGGTATACACTAATGCAACTTTGGCCATTAGGGCCTTAAACTGCCAGTTTCATATGTTAAAGCATCAGGAGCATATTATTGGATTGCTTAAACAGAACATTATGTTGATTCCTGATTGTGCTGAAAATAATGATTTACAAGATTTACTGCATTCAGCTGAACAAGTTGGAAAACATGCTTTGCAGTGTGGTTTTGATTCACTAGAAGCATCTTGCAGGGCTGCTGTAACTGGGTCTGTACTTAGAAGGCATGCTTGGCTTAAGGAGCAATCCTTGCCAGATCATGTTAAAGAAAAATTACTGGATGCTCCCTTAAAACAGGAACACCTGTTTGGCAACAAGGCAGAAGAAGTTCTTAAAAAGATGGAGGAAAAAGCAAAATCTATGCAAACTGTTAAAGATTTTTTACAAGTACAACCTCTAAGATTTAGTTGGCATTGGCCTTCTAAGAATTGGTCCTTTCCTGCCTCTTCCAGACCTTCTCAGTCCAAACCCAGATCCAGCAGAGCTCCCAGGCTAGTCCCAGAATACTCACAGGACTAAGCAGTGGGGGGGCTCCACTTCCAAATCTGGGAGTAATAAAACTCCCCCTTATGGTAAACTGTCTCGATGATTTATTTTTAAAACTTCCAAGCACTTCTCAACTAACTTGCTCTTCATGCAAAGAACTGGGAACTCATAATCCAGGACAAATGGGTTCTAAGTATAGTGTCCCAGGGATACAGATTTCACTTCCACATGTTACTAACACCAAGCGGATGGCCAGATTTACCCCCAAATCAGTGGGCAGAGGCCTAAAAGCAAGTACTTTCTCTCTTTAAGTATGAGGGCTATTCAGTTGGTACCAGAAGAGGAAAGGGGACAAGGTTTCTACTCAAGACTTTTCCTGGTACCCAGAAAAGACGGTTCATGGCGTCCTATCCTGGACCTGTCTAATCTAAACACCTTTTTGGTGATTCCAAAATTCAAGATGCTGACTCTTCACCAGTTGTTCCCTATGCTAGGCAAAGACGCCTGGTTGGCAACACTAGATTTAAGGGAAACATACCTGCACATCCCAATCAGGGAATCTTACAGAAGATACCTATGCTTCAAAGCAGGCTTACACGCACTATCAGTTCTCTGCACTGCCCTTTGGCTTATCTACTGCGCTCAGGGTATTCACAAAGTGCCTAGCTCCAGTCATTGCATTTTGCAGGCAAAGAAATATTCAAATATACCCATACCTGGACGATTATATAGTTCAGGCTGAAAGCCAGGACATACTTTTGAATCATCTGGCCTTTGTACAAAGGGTGCTAATTTGTCTGGGATACACTATAAATGAAAAAAAATCACACCTAGTACCCTGTCAACAAATTATATTCCTGGGAGCAAGCTTGAATACACCTTTCCAGATGGCTTTCCTCATGCCAGAGAAACAAATTCATTTGACAACCTACTTCAAACAAGTGGCCACAGCAACCCTGCTATCTGCAAGGCAAATACTACAAGCCTTGGGGTTCATGGCCTCCTGCATTCTTCTAATTCCATATGCAAGACTGCAAATGAGGAAACTACAATGGTATCTAAAAAGCCTATGGTGTCAACATTCTCAGGATCTAGAAGCAATGATTCCTATCATACCTTGCCTATGCTTAGAGTTTCTTTGGTGGGCAGAGGCCTGCCACCAAATCAAGGGACTACCATTCACACTACCCCCTGCCGCGCAAACCCGAACAACAGACTCATCAGACTATGCATGGAGGGCTCACCTGGCAGGGAAGTGCATTCAGGGCAAATGGAACCCAAATCAAATGCACCTGCATATCAATCTAAAAGAAATGTTAGCTGTACAGAATGCTCTGACAGCCTTCAAGGACCACATTCTTCCAGGACAATTAATGGTAAAGACAGACAACACCACTGTTATGTGGTACATAAAAAACCAGGGAGGTATACATTCTTACCCCCTCTGCAGACTAGCCATGGCATTTTGGAACACAGCCCTGAGCTATCAAGTGCATCTACAAGCTCAATTCCTGCCAGGAAAACTAAATACACTGGCAGACGAACTAAGCAGAAACCTCATGGACCCACACGAGTGGAAACTGGAATGAAGGATTTTCAACATGTTGACAAGCAAATGGGGGAGCCCAGATATAGACCTGTTTGCCTCCCCCCAGAACTATCAGTTGGTCAAATTTTGCACAAGGACTCCCCACAAACAAGCTTGGAAAGTGGATGCTCTGTCCTTCAGCTGGAAAAAGCTGTCAGTTTATGCCTTTCCTCCTCTGCCTCTGCTCTCCAAAGTACTACTTAAGATCAAACAAGACAAACCAAGGACGATTTTGATTGCACCAGACTGGCCATGCCAACACTGGTATCCCCTCTTGCGCAGTGTGTCACTGTTGGCCCCATGGCACCTGCCCCAGACTCCTACCCTATTGTCTCAGCAGGAGAACCAGATCCTGCACCCACAGCTTCAAACACTGAACCTAGCAGCCTGGCTAATTAGCTAATCTCTCCTTTACCATCCCTCAGTAAACCAGTGATGGATATCATTTTAGAGGCAAGGAGGCCTAGTACTAGAAAATCTTATGCTGAAAAATGGAAAAGATTCTGTGCCTGGAACCATTCTCAAGGGATGAGCACAGCTGTGCCCAATTTACCTCAGATTTTACAATACTTAACTGAGATGCTTCACAAGGGCCTATCTTTCTCCTCCATCAAAATTCATGCCTCAGCCATTTCAGCTCATTATAGCATAGAACCTCCCCTCTTCTCTCATCCACTACTCAAGCAGTTCCTCAGAGGGGCCAAAAATGTACGACCACCCAGGAGTGCTCCAACTCCAGCCTGGGACCTAAACTTTGTATTGGAAAAACTCACTCTTCATCCTTACGAGCCAGCTGCTACTGCAGATTTAAAATTCCTTTCTTGGAAAACAGCTTTTCTTTTAGCAATCACTTCAGCAAGAAGGGTATCTGAATTACAGACCCTTATGGCAGTGGAGTCTTTCATCATCTTTCATGCGGACAGGGTGTCTCTCAGGCCCAATCCCTCCTTCATGCCCAAGGTGGTATCCAGTGTGGTTCTTAATCAGTCCATTCATTTGCCAACCTTCTTTCCTTATCCACAGAACAAAGGGGAATGGATACTGAACTCCTTAGATGTGCACAGACAACTTAGATTCTACTTGGACAGGACTAAACCTCTAAGGAAATCTGATCAACTGCTGGTGGCATTTGCTGCAGGGGCAGAGGGGAAGGCTATTTCAAAGCAAACCATTTCCAAATGGATAGACCATTGCATTAATTTCTGCTACAAGCACCATGGAAAACCTATCCCCCAGGGGATCAGACTTCACTCCACCAGGGCTGCATCTACTTCTACAGCCTTTCTCAAACATCCTAGAAGCTGCTACCTGGAGTTCTGTACATACTTTCACCAAGCATTACCATCTGCAAATTTTCTCTAAATCCAGAGCAGGCTTTGCCACTACAGTCTTGCAGGGCCTTATAGCTGGTCCTAATGCTATCTAAATTCCTCCTCAGCTTTGGGAATCTACCCAAATGTGATGACTGCAACAGTGAAACACAAAGAACATAGTACAGTTGTGTACACTTACCATAAATGTAGATGTTCGAGTGTATTCACTGTTGCATTCCTGGTTACCCTCCCTCCAGCCTCCTTACTTCTTTTGGCTATACCTCTACTCTCCTTTACTATGCTCAAAAGCTTTTTGGTGTATTTGCTTTTTTGTTGGAGGTATAACCTTGTATATTTATAGATTTAATTGCTTCCCATTAGGGGGGAAACTGACATCTGGGGCAAGAAAAACTGATGTAATAGTGTCAGCTGCATGGTTTATACCCCTGATGACCGGACATCATGGAAGAAGGGACAGCAACTGACGCAGGACCAAGACTTTGTTAATCAGGCAGACTGAGGACTACTGCAAGCAGATATCCCAAATGTGATGACTGCAACAGTGAATACCCTCGAACATCTACATTTTATGGTAAGTGTACACAACTGTACTTTTGTATTAGACTAACTTACTATTTCTGTACAAACTAGCTAGAATTTCTTTAAATATTAAATGGTGGTCATATACCCTGTATCAGTTCTTAACCAATGTTTTTATATTATGTCTAATTTGTTATAATTATTTCAACTGCAGAAGTTTTTGTGTTATTTTTGAAGATTGTATAATTATTGTTCTTCAATTGTTTTGCAATAATTTGGAGCCTATTCTCCCCGTGCCTGTGCTGAAATTGGGCTTCTACCCAACCGGACTTTCCTGGTAGTCAAATGGCAATAAATAAATAATAAAGGTGCTGGAGTAGACTGTCAAGTGCCAGTGGCTACCAAGTCATCATGTTTTTGTAGAACTGGTATGTGTGTCAGACCCTTGCTATTGGGCTTCATTGTGTTGCATGATTCCCACATACCTCCTTGTAGCCTTTTGATTCTGTAACCAAACCTGGTTTGCTGTCTGGAGATGACTTTGCTGACAAGTAAGACATTTGACTTTGACTCCTCTGTTATTGACTTGGACTCCTCTGTTATACACTGATAGTGGTGGTCCAGGAAACTACATTTCATATAAAGTCATCTCAAGGTGAGGGCAATGTTTCTTGATTTCTGTCCTATGGAGTGGAAGTGGAGGCTTGAACCCCTGCTGTTGTAATCCAGCAGTGAGGCCACAGTGTGTTATGTGAAGAAGGGTAGCACTACACATTGTAGACAGAGTGCCTTGCAAATCTGGCAGTGCACCACAGAGCAAGCCATCTCTCTTACGTACTAGCGGACTCACTCATTTGCAATTGCTGTCCTATAGAACAAAAGAAAAAACAATCTTGACCAAGGTTAGGAGGAACAAAGCCATACTTACCAAAAAACCCCAACCAATTTAAACAGGCAGGCAAGAGGGTTAATTAATACTTCAAAGGCCAAATTTGAAGAAAAAAAATAGCTTCTCAGGCAAAAGACTACCACAAAGCTTTCTACAGCTATTTGAGTAATCTCAGGGGAACTACACAACAGTGCTCAGAACGTATTGTAAATGGCATCACCCACACTGAACCAGAGGCCATTGCCAATCATTTGGCTGAGAGGTTCAACTCAACCCCCTCCCCTACCGGTAGTCCAAAGTGAATACTGCATATCACAATCCCCCCAACCATTAGTAGGGAACAGGTTATCAGTGCAGTTTTCAAGGCCAAAAACGCTCCATCGATGGACCGCGATAACATCCTGGGATGCTTAATAAATAGCATGAAACATGACCTGTGTGGTCCACTTGAATTCCTTTTCAACTGGAGCCTTCAGTCAGGTTGTGTACCCAAGGAATGGAAAATGATGATAGTCATTCTGCTGAACAAGGGAAGTCCAGCCACTAATCCAGGTATCTACAAGCCCATAAGTTTTACCAGCCTCATATGTAAGGTTATGGAAAAAATAATCATGGACATGATAAATAAGGGCATAGGTGGGGCATAGGTAACCTGCAAATACTGGACCCATAACAGTTCGGCTTTGTTAAAGGAAGGTTTTGCCAATTAAATTTGGTGGACTTTTTTGAGACGGTCACCAAAGCACTGGAAAAAGGTAAGACTGTACGTGTGCACAGCTTACCTCAACTTGGCCAAGGCTTTTGATACAATACCCTACTCATTACAGACAAGCTCTCATTAATTTAGATATAAACCCTCTTATCACCAACTGGATAGCCAACTGACTCACTGGTAGGACCCAGGAGGTCAAAATAGGTTAGACCACCTCCCCCAAGAGACCAGTAACTAGCGGAATCTCCAAGGGCTCTGTATTGGGCCTGCTCCTTTTTGCCATCTATTTCTCTGAAGTGGAAGAAAATGCTGAAGGGTTTATGGCTGACTACGTTTGCAGATGATTGCAAGCTAGGGGGTATAATCAACTCATCTGCAGACACTAGCATTCTTCAAAAAGGTCCATCTTTGTCTAACAATTGATGCCAAAGCTAGGGGATTGAACTTAATGTTGAGAAATGCATAATTGTACCCTTGGAGACGTCAGCCATCCCAGCTAATAACAGTGTTGAAAATACTCCCCTAAGAGTCAACCCAATGGTCATGTATATGGGGTACTCACATAGACAGTAGCCTTAGGAACTCCTTCTATATTGTGCACCTTATAAGTAGTGGCATGGTATCTAGGTCCAAAGAGGTCATTAACCCATTGTACTCTGCCCTTATCAGACCAATCAAAGGGTACAGTGGTGTGTACCTGACCTGGCATATGCAGCAAATACAGTGACCACAGAGGTTCCTTACAAAAGAGTGCAAGGCATAACAGACCTGCCTTATGCAGAGCACCTTAAAGCCCTTTCCTTGTAGTCAGTCTCCTGTAGATTGCTGAGGCATGATCTATGCCTGGCTTACAAGACATCCAGAAATCCCATACTTATGAATCTCCTACATATTCATAAGCCGAAGAGTACCAGAAGTACAAGGTCTATGGACCTGAATTTTGTCTGTGACTTAAACAAAACATGGTGGAGAGACAGTTGTGTGTCAGAAAAACTGTTCTTCCTATGGAACAGGTTTTCCATCTATGTGAAGCTGAGTTCATTTATTACCCAGTTTAAGTGTATCCTAGACCAGTAGCTGGGGAATATATTTACACCAGGCCTGGCACCCATGTCCCTTATGGACATGCCTGGCCCCAAATGTCCTGTTTGGATACAGGACATCATTGTTCTTTCAGGAAAACATAGCTAGGCTTAGAAAGGCCCCCTGGGTCGTGTCATTAGCCTAGTAACAGTCTGTGAATCAAAAGTTTTAGAGCAATTAAATGCAGGAGTTCAAGAGGACAGGCCAGTTATTTGAATGGTTTGCTGTAGGTGATGAAGGGCTTACAAGTTATGCATAAATCCTTACCATTTGGATTGCTAACTGCATTGCTTACTGCCACCACACAGCTAGCCACCCACTGGAAAATGCTGCTGTCAGAAACTACTCCACAAGGGGAATATTGGCTTTCAGTGCTTGTTTTTCAGTTGTTTCCATTGCTCAATTTGTACGTAAGTTGCTTGGTAGTCTGTTCATACACAGTGTTGTTGTTTTGGTATTGTTTCCAAGAGTCAACCTCCTTTTGAATTTGCTGCTTCTTGGTTCTGCCTTCTGAACCCATTTTGTGCTGTCTTCCCCTGAGTCTAGCCTCCAAGGGAAGATTAATTTGTATAGCTTAGGTTTTTACCTTAATGTTACCCATGGAATAGAGATTTCAACATCCACTGCAACAGTTTCATGCTCATTGTACCATTTTTTTTCTTTTTCCTCTCTGTTCTTTTGACCCACTTCCTAGTCCAGTCATCAAGCCTCCCTCAATGGAGCTTAAGCCCTTTCATTTCATTCCATTGTAGTAGGCTCTTCCACACCCATGTGGATGAGATACATTTGGAAGGGTCATCATTCAAGCAGTGATGGGGATTGCGTCTGTTTCTGCTACTACATTATTCTCCACATGCTTGCTGAGAGTGGAGGGGAGCTCTAGTCCTGTCCAAGCAAGTCTGGTTAGCCTCCCGAAACTGGGACCATATGGTGACTAGGCAGTGTCCTTGGATGAAACTATGCAGTACCCATCTCCCTAGTCAGCAGCTTACTTCATGTTGGATGACATCAGTGGAGGTATTACTTTTATGTTCCTAACTCCCACCCTCTTGCAGTGACAGCAGCACTCTTATTATTGTGGAGACTTCCTGAACTTTTTCCTGGATGTATATGTGCTCCCACAAATGCATCCCCCTAGGGATGCTGTCATTGGCTTGGAAATGCCAAAACCTCATCCTCATGGCAATGGCTAATGTTAATGTGTAAGCTTGTCTGTCTTAAGTGTGGGTGAGCTATGATCTGCTCCTTTCACACCCTCCCAGCCCATTCTAACAGGCACTTGAGCATTCAAACTCTGGCTGGCTAGGTCATAGTCAAGAGCTTTGTCTTGCTGTGTGCCACAGAGTTTTACTACTCACTGTATTAGCTGCTCTGTGAGGCATTCTGCACGGTGTGCTTATTAAACTCCCATATACTCCCCTGTGTCTCGACAGCCTGTTTTTTAGCATCAGTGCATGGATTTGGGTTTAAAATGTTATATTACTTGCATCTTTTGGGTTGTACTGGTGCATTACATATGTTTTGAACTGAGAAACATGGGTGGGTATTTCCTTCTAGTCTGGCAAGCAACATCATGGCATCCAGCGGTAGGAAGCACTCAGACCCCAGCACACATGAGCTGTAAAAGTTTCTAGAACTCTTCTAAGCTAGTATATCAAAATAAGAAATTAAAATAGTTACCAACTGCAGAGTTGTCTTCCAAATAAAAAAATAATATATCTGTTATATGTGCTTCTGTTGTCAGGTTGATGACATGGTTGCTGGAACTGAGCAGCAGAGAAATGTAGTTTTAACTGACAGGTAAAGGCACTGGTTGCACCCAGGATGCCCATATCTGTTGAAAACTGCCTGGTGCTAGCTTGTTATCCAGCAATTAAAACACGCTGTCCAGTTATTTGATGCATTCTGCTATTTTTGTACACTACTGTGGCAGTTGCATTCAGCAGCTTCTCCTTCACTTTCTGCATGAAGTGTTTTCTTGCTGTGCCCCTTCTAGCTCCCGGTTGTGCATCCTTTTTCTTAGTTAATTTATTTTTAGTTTGCTGATTTGGCAGACGTATCTGAAGTGGTACATCATTTTGTCATTTTGTTTCTAGGATATGCACATTAAGCAGTACATACGGATTAAGCTTTTTTACTTTGTCTTTGTGTAGATTGTGTATTATTTTAGTTGATGGCTTCTGCAGTGACCACTTTTTGCTCTCAGTCAGTCTCTCCAAAATTCTAACTTGTACACTAGGTTGGAGCTCACTTATTACAAGTAACCCGATAATTTCTAACTTTTTGTTCCTCCTTGTCTGTGCCACAGTATCCTGTTCCCTTTATGCTGCCTGCTGTTGCTTACATGTATTTCACCTGGTATGAATACCCCAGCCTTTCTGTGTGTTGTTACTTGTTTCCCTTCTCAGCTTTGTTCATTTAAGCACCACTGAACACATTACAGTTTTCTTAGCTGAGCCTAATGTACAGCTCACATAAAGTGTGAGCACTCCTTGATTCAGTTCATGCTTGTCTGGTCCTTGTTCGTGAAGCTAAATATACATGGTGACCAAAGCACCTTCCTCCTCTGAGATAAGTAAGCAAACATCAGCTGCTTACTCCCGCCCTGTCTCACAACTCCAGCAACCAGGCCACTACTGAGTGTAGGTCATTTGGACCATAATCAGGGCTTTACTGTCTGTGTCACTAGTGTGTATTCTTCCCCAGGATTTTAATTTTCCTGATGCAAAACTTTTAACTTCTTTTTACTGAACTTAAGCAGGATATGTCTTTTGTTTCATCAGTTCATAAATTCAGGACAAGGGAGAAGCTGGCAGCAAAATCTGTAGTGGGATCATATTATGGACTTGTTTTACTGTTCAAGAAATAACTTTCCTAGTAATGATAATGTAGCAACCCCACTCCAGTGACACAATGAGCAAAACATCGACTGCAGCTGCCATTCCCATAACCAGATGCATGTTAATAGAGATGGTCTGCTGCCTGTATCTGTAGTGAGTAATATAATGATTACTAGTACATTACACTAACTTGCTGCATAATGCCTTCAGTGCTGGCTGCCAGTGTGAACAAAGCAGCTGTTTTCATGAGCATTATCCCTTTATGTGCTTCAAAGAAGGACAGTTTCAAATAGTTTGACTCTGAAAGAGTGGGAGGGAGGAAATTCCTTGTTTTAGTAGGAGATAGCAAAACATTTTCCATACTAGCTGGAACTTGCTAGGGTTACTGCAGAGCATAAATCACCAACCTGTCATAGAGCCAGTACATACTGTTAATTGAATTCTTAATGGAATTGTTGAACAGTCCTTGTCAAGGAAACAAGACATGACATATCACATGAGACATACCTGAGTCTCTAAGTTAAGAATCTAAAAACAAGAGGGGCATAGACTGAGCCAAAGGGGCTGTGTTTGGCATTTGAAGTTTTTTTTTTTTTTGTAAATTCATGTTGCTCACGTACACTGTTCTGCCAGCAATGTAATAGTTTGGTGTGATAGTTGTATAATGGCTAATAAGAGAACAGCAGGGTAAATGTGAGACATGGCGAGTTAACCTACTTTTACATGTAGGTTCTTCATTGTTTTGATTCTGTACATATAATTAGTTTAGTAAAATATTTTATTTTTTAATGTTTGTTAACCGGATTGGTGAACCTGGCAACTAACATTGGCCTTTTTCAGTCATTGCTTGGGACACAGGCAAAATGGAACAGTATAGAATAACAGAATAAATGAATGAGTAAATACAGGTTAAATAACAGAGAGGATGGCAATAAACAGTCCATTTTACAGCTAATTATTGTTAGAAGCTGTATATGTAAATGTTGTTACTGAGACATTGTACATTACAGGTAGCATTAACCTTATGCTACATCTGTATATGGGCATCACTGAAAGCTCTGTTCAGTACAGAGACATTATAATGGTGTAAGAGTTTGAACACTATAATTAACTTTATATTGACTGCGGCAACCCACCACTGGACCAGTAATCAAGGAGCCTCAGTCCTCACCACTGGCAACAGTGGGGGACATACACTGGAAGGATAGCAAGTACACACACAGTGTTTCCAGATGCAGCTCTCTGCATCAAGTGCAGTTTCCCTTAAGAGCACACAGAAACCACAGTCAGACTGGGGCTAGTTTCTCCCTCTTTCTCCAGATCCCCAGTAGGGCTCCCCTCTGGCACAGCTGTTGAGTTGAGATCTCAGCTGAGTGGCCAGGCCAAGACCTCCAACACCCTCTGTGTCCAATCAGTGCCTTATGCACTTGCCCAAGTAGCTGAGATGCACACTCCTTACACACACACACCCCTAGGAAAGGCTGGCACAGGTTTATTAGCTATGCCCCCTTTTGCCCAGACTATAAGGTAGTATCACTGCCACCAGTCTACTCCTTATCAGCTACTTTAAGGCCCTTAACAAAGGGTGTCCAGTCTTACTGTGTAATATTAATGTTAATAAAAAATGGTAGTTTGACCAAGAGCAAGGCTATTAGGAGTGGTCCACACAGTGTCACCAAGTAAATATGCAAGTATTCTCAAAACTTAAATATCTCTAGACAGATCAGCCACACTGAAAGGTGTAAATATATTTAATAATAAATAATAATCGAACAAGAAAATGCTCAGTATATATTCACAGTGACATCAGAGTTCAGAATCACCGAGAATATTTAAAACAACATTGCAGGACAGTCTCAAATAAAGAAAAAATATCTAAACTAAGCTTTGCTATTGATTATGTCCAAGAGAATTGTACTGTTCACTAAACACTTACTTCATGAGAGCAAGGCAGATGTTGGAGTGAATGGTTCTTGTTAGGTCCAAGACAGAATACTGAATACACTGTCTCCCTAAGAGACTTCTCAAATATTACTGCTGGGATAGCTTGCAGAATGACACCATTTCTTTTCAACCAACTGTATTCCACTGTGTATGCCAATTTGGCATGTACTAATATGTAATAACTCTTATTTTATTTATTGCAGTTTCTCTCTAGTAAAGCTGTCTTTCAGTCACAGTGGATATAAAAAGTGTACACACCCCTGTTAAAATGCCAGGTTTTTGTGATATTATAAATGAGACCACAATAAATAATTTCAAAACATTTCCCACTTTTAATGTGACCTGTACAATTCAATTGAAAAACAAATACATCTGTTAGAGGAACAATATAAAACAGAAAAAAACATACAATGAGCTGGTTGCATAAGTGTGCACAACCTTTAATACTTTGTTGATGCACGGTCCGCGGTAGTGGTGCTGCGGTAGCGTTGTCGCCTCACAGCAAGACGTTGTCCCGTTTGATTCTCAGCTAGAGCATCTTCTGTGTGAAGGCATGCGTGAATGAGCGAGCCTTCGTTGAAGGTTGTGCGTCAGGGCTGGTAACTTGGCACTTAAAAATCCACTACCAAAACATTAGCGGACCAGAGTTCCGCTGTGGCGACCCCTGACCGGGATAAGCCGAAAAACACAACAACACTTCGCATCACCAAAAGAACACCATCCCCAAAGTTGAAGCATGGTGGTGGCAGTATCATGCATTGAAGTTGCTTTCCTTCAGCTGGAAGTGGGGCTTTAGTCAAGGTGGAGGGAATTATGAACAGTTCCAAATACCTTCAGGCGTCTGCTAGAAAACTGAAGATGAAGAGGAATTTCACCTTTCTACATGGCAGTGACCCCAAGCATACATCCAAATCTCCAAAAGAATGGCTTCACCACAAGAAAATTAAAGTTTTGGAATGGCCCAGCCAGAGCCCAGACTTAAATCCAATAGAAAAATCTGTGCGGTGATCTGAAGAGGGCTGTGCACAAGAGATACTCTCACAATCTGACAGATTTGGAGCGCTTTTGCAAGGAAGAGTGGGCAAATATTGGCAAGTCAAGATGTGCCATGCTGATGTGTGTATATATATATATATATATATATATATATATATATATATATATATATATATATACATACATACATACATACACACACACACACACACACACGTTCATAATAGTTGCTAATACTGTATTGCTAGATTTTTTTTCTTGGTGTTAAAAAGTTGTTTTGATGTCTGAAAAGTCCACTGGTTTCAAAAAGTGTTCTGCCTGTTGACACAAGATACTCCCAAGACCTCCTATTCCCTTTGTGTGTACTGCGTAGGTCCTTCCCACTTACAAGAGAGCTGCAGTATCTGTGCTGCCTTCAGAGCTAGAGCTCTTCAGGGCAGAAAGGAAAAACTTATCCTTAAGGGATTTTTCCCCCCCTCAGACAAGGTCCAGAATGTCTACTGAATCCAAGGCACCATCTTCCTCTCCTCCTTCTGACAAAAAGAGGGGAAAAAGAGAAAGAATGATCTAAACAATAAGAGAGAGAGAAAGAGAAAAGAGAGAAATGTAGGTAGAAATATAAAGAAAAACTGATTGAGTAAAAGCAAGAAGAAAGGACAGAGAAACCAAAGAAAAGGTCTCCAGTTCCAAGTGCTATTCCAGGAATGGCACCTAAATTGTCAAGGCAATCGGATCCAACTGCAGCCTGGATTCGAACTCCCACTCCAAAACCTTATTTTTCCCTGGGGCCGATCAGCCCATGACTTCATTCCCCAGTACTTCAAAAGTTACCGCCAAGACTTCATTTTCATGTCTGGTCAGTCCACAAGAAGCCTAACCAGAGTAGTTGTTGGCCATATGATGAGGAATTTTTTGAGGAAACAGATTCATCTGGGGATCCTCCTGGCCCTGTACCCATGAAGAGGACCAGGGTCAGACCCATTGACACCATCCATACCAGTTCTGACACAATCTTTCTTTCTGGAGCCAACACATATGGGTCCAAACTCTTCCACCATGCCAGCATTGGATCAGATAGCTTTGGAAACTTTGGCTTCACCTTCTTCATTCACTTTTTCAACACCATTGCCATTGGTTTAGGAAGAATCCTGGAGACAGAACATCAGAGTTGGAGTCCTGACAGTAAAGTCGACTCCAAAGTTTTCGGAGCTGTCTATCACCCTTGATGCTTTGGGTCTAGATAGCTTGGCTCCGAGGTTGTCCTAGGAGCCAACCACCTTTGGAGCTGGGAGGAAGAGCCACTTTGTTGATAAGGGTAGTTCTTCCTCAGTTCCATTCTGAGTCAGCTTTCAAGGCCATGAAGAGGGCTTTGTCTAGAACAAGAAGATTGGTGCATGCACCAAGATTAGATCCAGCCTGACTCCCATTGGATCCTATACCTCCTTTCTGTCATTCGGTTTGACAGGGGCAGGCAGACCCAATCAGCTTCGGGACTGCTTGACGTTGAAGCTCCCTGTCTAACTCTGAGGTGTCGCCATCAGAGGCCCTGAGACACATTTCCTGGAAAAGGACATACAAGCCAGAAGCACATTGACTATGCTCAGGAGTTTGTCATTGAAGACATGGACTTAGACGATTGAAAAGGTTCCCCAAGATTACCCCACCACCCAAAGATGTCTCCTTTGGGAGATATTCTGGAATTGATGAAACTAAGGGGAGGATGGTCCCAGAAATTCCTCCTTCCATTAAGTCTGTGTTCCTTGAAGCTTTTGGGTCTGGCCCTTTAATGTCAGTCATTTGACAACAAAGGTGGAACATATTTGCACCCTCTTTGCCAGGAAGCCATGCGAGTTTGGCAGTGGGCGATGTCTTCAAACCACTTTTTGGTATCAACACATTCCTGGAACGTATTTATATTAGTGGATAGATTGAGCAGAACTATACTATTGCCTCGAATGGCTCTCAACAGAACAGTAGCAATAGAGATTTTCAGCCATTGGGGTCAACCTTACTTTGATTTCTTTGCTTCTTGCCAGAACAACAAATGCAGCAGTTATTTTGCTGCCATCCCTCCACAAGAGCAGTCACCAAGAGTTGCTATGGTCTGTTTTTGGCCCCCAGGTCTCCTTTACTCATGTCTGCCAATTCCTGTTTTTGCCATGCTAATTCAGGAAGCCATGAAATGCAAGACCAGGGTAATCCCCTTTGTCACCTTTTGGCCTCGGCAGATATGGTTTGCCTTTCTTTGGCCTCATCTGTTGCACCCACCATAGGTGCTGGATCCCACCCCAGAGTCTCCACAGTCACCCTTCTGAGATGGATCTCCAGTTCCTAAAACTTACCACATGGTTTCTCCAATTTTAATGATTGCCAGAGATGCCAGGCTTTCTTCCCCTGTAGTTAGGGTTGCCAGATTTCCAGCCCCCTAGGTAGGGACAAAAAAAAAAGAGAAGGTCTCTCGCGACAAGTGAAGACCAAAAAATAAAAAAAATAAATAAATAAATAAATTAAAAAAAAAGGTCTTTAATGCGGAACACAGTTCCACATTAAAGAACTGAGCTCACTCAGTAGCTCTGCACTAATGCACTAAACACGGAGCTTCTCGTGTTTAATGCGGAACACAAGAAGCTCCGTGTTTAGCAATTTTTGATTGGCCCGTATGCCAGGTATACGGGACAATCAAAAAAAAAAAAAAAAAACAAGCAAAGCGGAGGCTGGCCGGGATTTAAACTGGCAGGGCGGGACTCGGGATCAGGCTGCTGATCTCGGGACAGTCCCGCCCAAATAGGGACGTCTGGCAACCCTGCCTGTAGTCCACATAATTTCTTCTCAGAAGGAATCAATCAAGAAGGCATAAAAAAGCAAATTGAAAAGATTTTCTGCCTGGGAATCCTCAAAGGGATTCGACTCTTTTCAGCCCCTCTACCAGCAGTTCTGGATTTCCTTTCTGAACTTTTTAAGGGAGGTTCCAGTTATTCTCCAATCAAAGTCCAGATGGCCACCATTTCATATTTCCACATAGGGCATAATGACTCCTCTAGTACATCTTTTAAGGTGACTAAGGCCTGCCTTAGAGGAATATTTTTATTAAGACCCCCCCCCCCCCAGTTGTGATCCAGTCCCTTCTTGAGATGTTAAAGTTCTACTTTTGTCTTTGACCCCAAAACCTTTTGAATCAGTAGCTTCAGCAGATTTAAAATTCCTTTCTTGGAAAACTGTCTTTTTGGTTGCCCTAACATCACTGCAAACTGAGAACCAGAACAAAACTGAATGAAATGAATGGAACCAATAAGAAACAGTCCACACCAGCTACAATTCAAAGGATTTATTAAGCGCTTTCGTCAGCTCAGTCACCTGATTTCTTCAGAATAATTGCATGACAAAAACGAAGCCATTCTTATACAAAAATAAAATCACATGACATTATGCAAGCTTCTAGCTGTTACATCAATTAAAATCAATGACACTTACACACAAATCGTGGAACATTTATAAACATATAAATAATATATACCCTACTAGATAAAATAAAACTACTTGTTGAAATTAACCAAAAAAAGACCGTAGCTTTAAGTAACTACTAATACTAATGTTGTCATTCAGTCCTGGAGTGGATGTGGCATTAAGTTTGATTTGCCACCGTAATTCTTTAAAATTAAGAACTTCCTCCCAAGGACCTCCCCTTAAATCCGGTGTAACTTTATCAATAACTAAAAATCTAAATGTATGATTGGGGGGTATTCTACAATGTGCTTGCTTAGGGCACTATTTGTATTGCCAATTCTGATGCCCCGAATGTGCTCATAAATCCTGTCTTTAAAACTTCTCTTGGTTTTCCCAGTTTAAAACCCAGCACATTGACAGCAGAGTGCAGCATAAACCACCCCTTTTGTAATGCAAGAGTAATTGTAATTCCCTCTTGCCTTCACCTTAAAACCATTAATTTTGGTTAGTTTCAACAAGTAGTTTTTATTTTATCTAGTAGGGTATATATTATTTATATGTTTATAAATGTTCAACGATTTGTGTGTAAGGGTCGTTGATTTTAATTGATGTAACAGCTAGAAGCTTGCATAATGTCATGTGATTTTATTTTTGCATAAGTATGGCTTCGTTTTTGTCATGCAATTATTCTGAAGAAGTCAGGTGATTGAGCTGATGAAAGTGCTTAATAAATCCTTTGAATTGTAGCTGGCGTGGACTGTTTCTTGTTGATTCCATTCATGCCCTAACATCAGCAAAATGAATTTTGGAACTACAAGAGATTTTATACAGTCAACAAATTCGGTTTGAGGTAAATCAGTTTGGATGAGAAAATTGCAAGTAGGGAAGGAGCCAGAGCTCTCAGATCTAATACTCTAGTGTAAGGCGCCAAGGTCGGCACCAGCATCCCACATGTTGAATCAAACAAAAAATAAGACAACATGAATCTATTATTAAGGTAAATACCTAACTTTCATTTATTTTTATCCACCAAATGAAGAAAAAAAATGACAAACTCAAGAACCAAGGATATAGAACGTAGCAATACCAGATGAAAAGTGGTCCAACTTTATTAACCAAACACAGAAGGCATGGCAATATATTCAATACAGTCAATGTACTAAGCATTTTCATCCCTACAAAGTTCTAATGGGACATCTTCAGAGTACAATTACAGTTAAAGCACACTACATTATGTAACCTCAACCCCAGTCATTTCACAATAAAACCCCTAGGTCATAATTGTTTAATTAATAAATAACAATATTTAATTAATAAATAACAAAAGTAAGTTCTTAAAGGTACAAATACCAAATAAGCAGTATATATCCGCACACTACTAAACATTCAGGGTCCGTCAACATGTATATAAAATCAGTATTACTTTATCAGTGCATAAATTCATGTTTCTGTATATGTAGTTATGTATTATTATTGTCTAAAACTCATAAAAATATTGAGTTATAATATACTTGATCTAAAAGACACTCAGTATTAAAATATTATATATTATAATTTAAGAGTTGTAAAACGTGTAAAGCATGTACTTAAGAAACCTTTTTTGAGAGTTTATGTAAAAAAAATGTATACAGTAATATATAAACATACAAGTATGTAACTCGACTTAAGATTTAAAAATTGTCACTATTGTATTAACAAATGTAAAGTATGAATACATTGCCCTGCTTGTCGTATTTGTTTAATAAAGTTGGAGCACTTTTTGTCTGGTGTTGCTATGTTCTATATCGCTGGTTCTTTAGTTTCATTTATTTTACTTTTCTTGGGACTGGCAAGGCATTTTAATATCCCCTTTACTGTGTTTTTCTGTGAAAAAGTGACTGCTAAATACTTGTAGTTTTTACTGGTATTTGATGCTTGTCTTCTGCAAAGAGGCACCATTTTCAGCTTGATGACAAAACAAACTACCAGTGTCATGGTTGGTGCTTCTTCCAGCCACAAAAAGGAAAAGTTAAGCAAACAGCCTTTGCCTTCATAGCAGGCTAGCAATTTGGAGAGACTGCTGTGGCCATTTGTTGTATCTCAGACCACTCATCTTTTACCCTGGATCCCGCTGGTGTAGCACCTACAGCCACTGTGGACTGGAGGGTCCTTTCAGTGGCAAGAGAGAGACACTCTTATCAGTCCTGGGAAAGGGAACAGGGAAGGGTCCACTGCTCTGTCAGAATGCTGTGCCCATCCCTGGGGAAGCTGCTGCTGCTGCCATCACTAACACAGTCAGCCTCATTTTTCCTGTCAAAAAGAAACTGAAAAACAAGCATGTATCTACTCCTCATATTTATTTGGATAGTAGTAGTAGTTTATTGGCTCTGGCTCAGGGTTTAATTCAGGCTATTGGTCATTCTTGTAAAGTAGTTTCTGGTAAAAGAAAGATCCCTCTTTTCCTGAAGATTCTGAATCTGAACAGGAAGAAGAAGGGATAGATAGAGAATTTTCTTCACAGATCTCTGATTCAGAGAAGAGCTCAGGCTCTAATTAGAACCCTGTGGGATTTAACGTGCCATTGTTTTCAGTGGGAGAACAGTAAGATTTCTCAGTCCGTCAGAAAATACTATGAGTTGTTACAGAAGGAATTTCCAGAACCTGCATCCGTTCATCCTCTTCTGTCAACTTTAGAGGATGTGTATGCTAATGCCTGAAATTTTCCTGATAGTCAACCAGCTGCCCCTAAAAGGTCAGATAAGATGTATAATATTCCTCAAGTCTTGTAAGTGTTTATACAGTATTCCCAAACCTGACCCAACAGCAATAGCTTTAGTTGATCCCACTGCTGCTAGTTAATTCCAATCCTATTCTTTCTGATAAGGATGGGGAAATTATTGATAAGTACAGGAGAAAAGTGTATACTTCTGCAGCTTTGATTTTCAGAATTTTGAATTGTCAGGTTCGTATGTTAGCTTGTTCTGACTGATTGTGAAAGTATGAGGAATGCTTTGTCTGCAGTTTGGTCTTGTGAAGAAAAATCAGCTTTAAGTAATTTAGTTTCTTCTGTTGCACAGGTCGCTGTGATTATGTATATGACTGTTGATACTTCATCCACGTCTATAGCCACTGGCACTATTTTGAGGAGGTTTGCACAGCTGCATTCTCAGAACCACCCAGATAGTGATAAAAATGTAATTTTAAATTCCATTTTGGAAAGAGCTTTAGTTTTTGGATACTCTGCTGCAGAGGTGATGAAAAAGTGTGATGAAAGGGATAAAATGATCCAGGGAATCTCTAAGATATTTGCCCCCCCCCCCCAATTTTCCAAAGTTTCTAAAGAATTATGTAATTCCTCATCCAGTTTTGGCAAAAAGCAAAATAAACCGTCTCAACAAACTACACAAACAGATGTTTAAGAAGAAATTGCAAGGGAGTTCCAGAAAGAAGCCTTGAACCTCCCAAAACCAAGAACTGTCCAACAAGCCTGAATGATTTTCAAGAGACCTTCTGATCCTCTCCTACCATGACCCCCTTTTTTCTTCCAGAAAGTCTGATTCTCCATTTTCCTCTGTGACAACAGGTAGTTTCAGACAAGTGGGTTCTGAAGATCATTCATCAAGGTTACCAATGGCAGTGGGAGGAAATTCCTCTTTTCCAGGGGGTCATTTCTTATCCTCATCCTCCAGATCAGACTCTCTTGTTTCCTTCAGTTCTTCATCATATGCTGTCCCAAGGAGTGATACAACTAGTTCCTCCTTCCCAGGTGGGGAATGAATTTTATTCAAGAATGTTCTTAGTGCCAAAGAAAGAAAATGTTTGGAGACTCCTTATGAATTTTTCTTTCTTAAACCTGTTTGTCATAGTGCTCAAATTCAAAAACTTCACAACATGTTACCCCTTCTTCCTCGTTCAAGTTTCCTGGTAACCCTAGACTTAAAAGATGCTTATCACACCCATATTCATCTAGACTTCAGATGTATGTTAAGATTTTGTCTGTCTTTTATAGACATAGTTCTCTGTCATGCTCTTTGGGCTATCCACTGCACCAAGAGTGTTCACAAGGTGTCTAGCTGCAGTTATAGCTCATTGCAAGCTACAGCGCATCCACATTTTTCCATATTTAGATGACATGCTTATCTTTGGACACACTTTTTCTAAGTGTCAGGAATCTCTTTCTTGGGTGAGAGATCTCTTATGCAAGCTGGGGTTCCAAGAGAACATTCTAAAGTCATTCTTGGCTCCTTCACACAGGTTTGTATTCCTGGGGTATCAACTTAACACCCACCTCAATTCAAAGAGCTTTTCTTCCACAGGAAAAAAAATAGATCTACATCTAGATCTATTTCTAAGGTTTTCTACTCAAACTTTGGTCACTGCAAGGGAATACCTCAGGATTTTGGGTCTTGTGACTTCTGTGATTCTCATGATACCCCTGGCAAGATTCCACTTGGGGAGAATACAGTGGTGTCTGAAGTCTTTTTGGTCCCAGCATCAACACCCTTTGTCTTTTCAAATCCCAGTAATGGGGGTTGTCACAACAGATATCCTTAAGTCCAGATCTTCCCTCCTTCCTCCCTATTCAAAATCAGTCACCACAGATGCCTTGAACTTTGCTTGGGGTGCAGTTTAAGGGGGATAATAGTGCAGGGTGTGTGGGTAACCAATGAGACACAAGCACATAAATATCAAAGCGATGCTTGTCCTAATTAAGACATTCAACTCCCTGAATCATCTAAGAGGTCTCTAGGACCTCTTCAACCTGTTACAAACAATGCCACAGTCATGTGGTACATCATTTGCAGACTAGCCATGTTAGCATGAGATATAGCTTCACCGCACAATCTCATTCTACAGGCATCCTACATTATATCAGAACAAAATTGTGTGGCAGTCAGGATAAGCAGGACAAGACCAGGCCATCATGAATCGAAACTAGATCAAGGGATCTTCCAAAATTTGATCCATCTGTGGGGAGTTCTTTAGGCAAACACCTTTGCCTCCTCTCTGAACAATCAACTGGCAAAATTCTGTTCCAGGACTCCATGCAAGAAGGCCACGAAGACTGATGCCTTTCTTTTTTCTTGAACAGGATGCACCTGTATGCTTTTCCACAAATATGCAGGGTACTTCTAAAGATTCAGAAGGAATTCCCAAGATCATTATAGTGACTGTCTTCGGGCCCAGGCAGTCATGGTTCTCCCTTCTTTTGGAAATGGCCATGGAAATAACCACAAGTTTCCTCATAGACTGAATCTACTCACACAAGAACTGTTGATTGCTTGGATAATAGAGTCTTAATTCCTTTTAGGTACCTGTTTACTGAAGATGGGCAACAGGTACTTAATGAAGGCAAGACAGCCTACTGCTAAACAATCCTATATTAGCAACTGGAAAAGGTTTTCTAGTTGCAGCCAACAATATAACCGGAACCCATATTCATGACTATATGTTTCCTGTTTTA
Source organism: Protopterus annectens (assembly GCF_019279795.1). Lineage (NCBI taxonomy): Eukaryota > Metazoa > Chordata > Ceratodontiformes > Protopteridae > Protopterus > Protopterus annectens. The sequence goes on from NC_056744.1 coordinate 10,356,355, forward strand.
CAGTATTTGTGTGAGTTACTATTCTGTGGCCTTTCTTATTCTTCTATCAAGGTTCATTTTGCAGTGAGCTGAAAATACAACCTAGAGAGACCTATAGATAGTTATAGGTTGTAACTATACGAAATGGCAGCATGCAACTCCATCAGTGACAATGTTGTTGAAACAGCAGCTGTAAAAAAGGTGCACTCCAATTGGAGTGTCACAGATGCTATATTTAAGTAAGAGGCGAATGGACTTGCCCCATTAAAACACTGAATTTGTAGGTGTTTCTTGATGATCGTGTCATTGAAATAGTAACTGTTCAAAAAATGCCCCTAATTGGTGTGCTACTTGTGCCAAATTTAAGTAAGTGGGGAGACATCCTGTCCCCCCATCTCCACCAAAACACTACTTTTCTAGTTATTTCAGGGAACTTTCATTGAATTGGATTTTGATGAAACTGTCATTTTGACATGATGTCACACATCTGTAAGAAATAAATATGTAGATTAATAGAAGATGTAAGGATCCAGCCATCTATTCACAATCCCCTTTTCCCCAGTTCTGTACATTGGTTTGGGGGGTTCATATCAACAGTGACCATCATGTAGTGACTATGTTCACACTGTCAAGTGGCAAGTTCTGCCATGGACAAGATAAAGGTTAATAAATTGATTATGTGATAATGGGAGAACACTGGACTTCAAGTGCAAACCCAATATCGTGAATGACATGTTTATTGCATTATACAGTGTTCATTATATTGCCTTTCTAACTGTTGAGTTAGCGGTTACTTCAGAAACACCAATGCACGCGTTTCAAAATTTTGAATGGTAATTTAGGAGAGTAGATTTTAGCTGTCTTGCATTTCTGCAGCTCAGCAAAGAATAAGGGAAGTGATTGGAGTAGGGCGTTTCATAGCATAGGACTCGCCCTTTCATGTCTGAGATGTAGAAAACGTCTTAATATGGACCAAATAGGCAGTGTGGGACAGATGGGCATGTTCTCAATCTTTCATCACCAAATGTGGCAGTTTCTCTTGTAATGTGGAGCAAATGGTCAAAATTAGTACACTTATTAGAGAATTAAGTTTAATTTTGTAGTTCTCAACCTTTCATTCCCAAAATGTGGAACTTTCTTTCATAATGTTCAACAAATGGCCAGAGCATGAAGCAGTTAATTGGGGAATGGAGTTTAATAGCATGGAATAGATTCTCTCATAATGTGGACCTAATGAACAACATGAGGAAGATAGTTGGGATGTGGGAAGCCTTGGGCAGGATTTGCCAGTGCGCATCATAGAGGGTCCTTTTCACAGTCACTACAACTTCTGCAAAAGAGTGCTCTTTAATCATAGGGAAAAGTATTGAAAAGATTCGATATTATTTATCATGGATGCTTGTTTAAAAACTTGGTGATAATGTACTTTCTGGCAACTGTGCAGAAACATGCTTGTGTGAGGTCTAGCGTTTTTCATTACCCTTTAAGTCTTTCTCTCTCAGGTGTTAGCAGAAAATGCTGTATGTGGTAGAGAGAATAAAATAATGCTCCTCTTATCTTCAAAACAGTCTGAATATAATGATGTGGTAGCACCTGTTAACGTACGTTACTACTATAATAACATTCTAAAGTCTATGCATAAACACTGCCAAGGCCAAGTGTTGACCATTATTACCTTTAATTGCATATCCTGGTATTCATGGACATTGTGAGTGGCCCTGCAGAAGGGCTGTGCACTATGTGTGTGGCCCATTGGCATGACAGGAGCCAAGGCTTGTGAGGCTGAGTTCTACAGAAGAATATGAAGCAGAGGCATGACCCCCCCAAAAAAAAAAAAGTTTTCACTTCAGTGATAGAGACACTGAGTGTGGGAGAAATTAATGTGTTCAAGTCCAGCTGGGGGAGGCTGTGATGGCCAGCATGAGTGTGGGGGAACTTAAAAAAAATATTGCAAATTATTTATGGCATTTAAGTGTACCTTTCTCTTTTATGGATTCATTTCCACCAAGGTGGTAGCGCAGGAGGTGGTAGAACTGAAGTGAAGGGAGCTTAAGCATTGAATTTGTTCTGTCAGGATGATATGACAAATTTTGGGAGTGGGGGCAGGAAAGAAAAGGACAAAACTGAGTGTGAGAATCATAGTAAGGGAGAGCAGTGAAGGGACAATACTGGATGCTTTTATTTTTTTTTTTGGTATAAAATCAGACAGAAGTATCTCAGGGATAGAGAGAGGAATGTGAAATATTGTACCACAGAAGGCTGTCATTTATCACTGGAAAAGAAAGGGGTGAAAAGATGTGAGAGTAGTACTGAACACTTCCACCTACATCAATGACAAGTCCATGTATTTGTGTAGTAAGTGTCATGTCAGTTTGCATTCTTTAATGATTTTTAAGTATCCAAACATGGATAATTGTTTTATTTCTTTTCTGAAACCGAACATGTTTTATAACTAAGAGCCTGTGGTTACTAAAATTGAAACACAATCTTCAGACGCACTTCACACTCCAAAAATCACAAAAAAATTTGTATTCAAAAAACTTTTACTGGTCAGGCATTAAAAGGATGAAAGCCTGAGCCTGAAGCTAACGCACAAAAGCATGACTCAGCTGAGTATACTTGGTTAAATAGGAATATGTATGTGTTTCGGACAACACTGTCTGAAAAGAGTTTACGGAACTGACAGTATTCAGTCCTTCACGCTTGTTCCATTGTAAAGGGAAACTGGTCAAATCAATCTTTAGGTCATTTCCACAGTCTTAAAATCATGGTGCAAAGTAACGTATGTTAAAGCATCTTAATTTATACAAGAATGGAACTTGATGCAATTCCACACTTGACTGTCGGGAATTTATCTGTTTAGCACAGCTTTTGCTTTGATGTACACATTTTTTTAAAATTCTTTGTTTACCCCTCCCCCACTACGCAAAGCTCAGACTCCATCCATTACCTGCTGCCATCAGTGTAGAAAAGCTGGAAAGAAATAACCTCATCATTACAACACTGGCATCAGACTCCAGAGGTCCGTACTTATTCCCCTATAGGGAGAAAGGCTGTTTGGACCCCCACCTCTTGAGGGCATTGTACTGTAGAAGATGCATTTAGGTGATTAATTGCATTAGTCATGTTACACAGGTTACTTAGGGGATCTCAGTTCAGTAATGGGAGGGAGTTTGCAGTTTCCCTACTGTTGTGAGATCCTGGAATTAGTATGTATAGAACTACAGAGGTGTGGGACTCCCCCCCCCCCCCCCCAAAATACTGGGTGCAGTTATTGAATCCCCAAATGATGTCAGTATACTTCATGAGGGTCTTATGCAGACCGAATGGTGTCTTAGGCACAGTCTCAAACTTAATGCAAAGAAATACATCATTCGATAAAACCAATGTCTCTTTACACTGTCAAATTAACAACAATACCCTATGTACCTATGAAGTGGTATGAGTTCCGGGATCACAAGTAGACTGTGACTTTAACTTTGACCAAAATGTGTCTACTGTATTAAGGAACGCTTTCTACGTAGCACACTTGACTAACAAAGGCATCATCTCTAGTGCAAAGGAGGATGTTCTTCGTGTTTCACTGTTGCAGTCATTACATTTGGGTTATCCTGCTGGCAGGTTGCCCTCAGTCGGCCTGAATTCCAAAGTCTTGGGTCCTGCGTCAGTTGCTGTCGCCTCTTCCCTGACGTCAGGTCGTCAGGCGTATAAAGATGCAGCCGGCGCCATTTTATTCAGTCTTTCTTGCCGCGCGGTGCCCGAAGCAGAAGCAGTTCGCAAGTGCCGGTCGGCCGACTCCTGAGATTTTCGTGTTCGAGTTTCAGATCCGAAGTCTTCATTAAAAGCTAAGTACCCGTTAGAAACTTTTCTTGCTCCAGACCGATGTCAGAAAAAGTTAATAATTGTATTTCTTGTGGGAAGCAAATACCTCATAAGGACTTTCATTCTTACTATATTCCTTGCCTAGGCCCTGACCACGAAATTGCTAGTTGTCGGTTTTGTGCTAGATTTAACCAACGCACTATTAAGCGTCGGTACGATTTTGCATTAAGCTATTTTAGGTGAAGATTTAATTATACAATGTAGTCGGTCAGCCATCCGACTACCGGAGTTCACAAAAAACGCAAAGGAAAAGGAAAAGACAGGCAACCGAGGTCCAAAACCGACGATGAAGCTTCTCCTAAGCAAGCCGCCGGTTCTCAGTGAGGCGCTTTCGCAGCCCCTGACACCCGCTACTTTAGAGTCGCAGGCTGCTACCGACTCCCACGTGGAGTCGAACAGGCTGCTGGAAACTCAAGGTATTGGAACCTCGAAGATTATTCCCTCAGATGGGTCCAGAGCCGCTGAGCAGGCATCGGCTTCTGAGGGTGTATTCAAACCTAAGCAATTATATATTGAACCGACTTCAAAGACAAAGACTAAAACACCTTTAAAGGCAAAGAAACAAGTTCACCAGCCACAAGGACAGGCCTCCATGCCCAAAAAACAGATGCTCAAAATGGCCGAAGACTTAATTACCTTGATCAGGGGTTCCCACCTCCTCCTGATAAGAGGCCTAGGCAAGAGACAGACTATGAATCTTCAGATCAGGTTTCCATTTCTTCTGATTCCTCTTCTGATCAGGAATATTCTCTTCCCCCCATGAGGATTCTGATGCTGAAGAATCAATTCCTTCAGCTTCTCCTCCAGAGGACTATTCTTTTGGGGAAACCTTGCATACCATGAGGGAGCACTTCCACTGGGAGAGCCAACATTTTTCAGAATCTAAAAGGCTCAGAGACTTCCTTTTACTACCTCAACACAGGCCTCTAGCTATTCCACCTGTGTTGGACATTGTAGATGATGTGTTCTCGGAGTCTAGTCTGACCCCTGACTCTTTACCTCCAGCTCCTTTTAAGCCGGACAGATATTACAGGGTTCCTGACTCTCATAAATTCCTTTTCAAAAACCTTACTGCAGACCCAGAAACTATTTCTCAGGGTCCAAAAGGGGTCAAGGCTTCTACTGCAAAAAACCCTACCCCCTCTGACAGGGATTCAAGGGCACTGGATAGATGGGGAAAAAAGATTTACACATCTGCTACTTTGGCTATAAGGCCTTAAATTGCCAGTTTCATATGCTCAAATATCAGCAGTATATCATGACACTGCTTAAACAGAAAATGATGGCAAATTCTGAATGTGCAGAAAACAAAGAAATGCAGGATTTATTGCATGCAGCTGAACAAGTTGGAAAGCATACTTTGCAATGTGGGTTTGATTCTCTGGAGGCCTCCTGCAGGGCCGCTGTTGCGGGTTCTGTCATTAGGAGGCATGCTTGGTTAAAGGAACAAAATCTGCCTGACCATGTTAAAAGCAAAATTATTAGATGCTCCATTACAATATGATACCTTGTTTGGTGTTAAGGCAGAAGAGGTGTTAAAAAAAATGGAGGACAAAGTTAAATCTATGCAAACAGTCAAGGATTTCTTACAGGTACAGCCACCTAGATTTAGCAGACACCGGCCTACAAAGAATTGGTCCTTTCCAGTCAAAGACAGACCTCAAAGGGGCAGATCACAGCCGCAAGGATCCTACAGGTCTAAGCAGTGGAGTGCTTCTACCTCCAAAGGTGGAGAAGACAAAGCACAATCATACAGGAAACAGTCCCAATGACTTCCCCCTGCCTGCACCAAGCAGTTATCTTCTGGCAGCACCCTTAGGGGGAAAACTAGCACTTTTTTCTCAAAATTGGCACATTATAACCCAGGACAAATGGGTTCTAGACATAGTATCACAAGGCTACAAGTTTCATTTCCATACCCTGCCAAGGGCAAACGGTTGGCCAGACCTGCCAAAAAATCAGTGGGCAGAGGCTCAAAAACAAGTCGCAGCTCTCATGGACATGAGGGCTATTCAGCAAGTGCCACAGCAAGAGCAGGGACAAGGATTTTACTCAAGACTGTTATTGGTACCCAGAAAAGACAAAGCATGGAGACCAGTACTGGACCTATCTATTCTAAGCACTTACCTGGATGTACCAAAATTCAAGATGTTGACCTTACAGCAGCTTCTGCCCATGCTGGGCAGCAAGGCTTGGCACGTGACTTTAGACCTAAAAGAGGCATACCTGCATGTCCCAATCAGACAATCATGCAGAAGATACCTCAGATTCAAGGCTGGCTCAAAGCATTACCAATTCTCTGCACTGCCCTTTGGCTTATCTACTGCGCCCAGGGTCTTCACAAAGTGCCTGGCACCAGTAATTGCTTACTGCAGACAAAGAGGAATACAAATATATCCTTACTTGGATGACTGCCTCATACAAGCAGAGAACAAGGACATTCTACTACAGCATCTGATGTTTGTGATAAGATTTTTAACATGCCTAGGGTACACAGTCAACAAAAAGAAATCAAAACTAGTACCCTCTCAAGAGATAGTATTCCTGGGTGCAAGCTTAGATACAACTGCCCAGATGGCTTATCTCACTCCAGACAAACAAAGGCAACTGACTACCTGTATCAAGGAAATGGCAATACAGGCCCAGTTATCTGCAAGAAAAATTCTGCAGGCTTTGGGCTTCATGGCATCCTGCATCTTACTAATTCCATATGCAAGACTGCATATGAGGAAAATTCAGTGGTACCTAAAAAGTGTCTGGACACAACATTGCCACGAGTTTTGATGGTGAACAAAGGCTTGTCACCAAAACAAGGGACAGCCATTCTCACTACCCCCAGCCAGGCAGAGCCTAACGACGGATGCTTCAGATTATGCCTGGGGGGCACACATGGCAGGAAAGAGGCATTCAGGGCACCTGGTCCACAAACCAAAAGCATTTACATATCAATCAAAAAGAGATGCTAGCTGTTCAAAATGCCCTGACAGCCTTCAAGGACCTACTTCATCCGGGACAACTACTGATAGACAGACAACACCACGGTTTATCAACACCACGGTCATGTGGTACATAAACAAGCAGGGGGGCACTCATTCTTATCCCTTGTGCAGACAAGCCATGGCTTTATGGGACACAGCACTGACTTACCAAGTTCATCTGCAGGCACAATTCCTGCCAGGAAAGGAAAATACTCTGGCAGACGAACTAAGCAGAATCCTCATGGATCCCCACGAGTGGAAACTGGATCCACAAGTCTTCAGCATGATAACAAAGAAATGGGGATGCCCGGACATGGATCTGTTTGCCTCCCCTCAAAACAATCAACTAAAAAGATTCTGCACAAGGACTTATCACAAACAAGCTTGGAAAGTGGACGCCTTATCTTTCAACTGGGCAAACCTATCAGTATATGCCTTTCCTCCACTGCCTCTCCTCCCCAAGGTACTTCTAAATGTCAGGCAGGAGAAACCAAAAATGATTCTGATCGCCCCATACTGGCCACGCCAGTACTGGTATCCGATCTTAAGGAACTTGTCCCAATGCCCAGCCTGGACTTTACCGCAAATACCTCATCTACTGTCCCAGCAAAACAATCAGATTCTGCACAGCCAACTCAGGACCCTAAACCTGGCAGCATGACGGATAATCTAGCCATACAAACCACACTTCTCAGTAAAGCTGTGATGGATATCATTTTAGAAGCCAGAAGGCCTAGTACTAGAAAATCCTATGCTGGGAAGTGGAAGAGATTTTGCACTTGGAACCAAGCTCAAGCAACTGATACAGCTGTCCCAAATATTCCTCAGATTTTGCAATACTTAACTGAGATGCTAGACAAAGGCCTATCTTTTTCTTCAATTAAAATCCATGCCTGTGCCATTTCGGCTCATTACAGTACAGAGCCACCACTCTTTTCTCATCCTTTATTAAGGCAGTACCTCAGAGGAGCCAAAAACTTAAGGCCTCCAAGGAGAACGCCAATACCTGCATGGGACCTCAATTATGTCTTGGAAAAACTCACCTTACCTCCTTTTGAGCCAGCTGCTACTGCGGATATAAAGTTCTTATCATGGAAAACAGCTCTGCTCCTAGCAGTAACTTCTGCAAGACGAGTTTCAGAGCTACAGGCTCTCATGGCTGTGGAACCCTTTATCATTTTTTACCCAGACAGGGTTTCTCTGAGAACAAACCCTACATTTATGCCTAAGGTGGTATCCAGTGTAGCCCTTAACCAAACAATTAATTTGCTAACTTTTTATCCAAATCCACAGAACAAGGGGGAGAAAATTCTGCATTCTTTGGACGTACACAGACAACTTAGATTCTACTTGGACAAAACTAAAGTTTTCAGAAAGACAGAACAATTACTAGTGGCATATGCCACAGCATCACAAGGAAAGGCTATCTCCAAGCAGACTATTTCAAAGTGGATAGGTCACTGCATCCGTTTCTGTTACTCACAGCATGGCAAACCAGTGCCTAAGGGCATCAGGCCACATTCAACCAGAGCTGCAGCCACTTCTACAGCCTTTCTCAGGGGAGTACCAACCAAAGACATTTTAGAGGCTGCTACTTGGAGTTCAGTGCATACCTTTACAAAACATTACAATTTGCCTCTTTACTCTAAATCCAGGGCAGGCTTTGCCACTGCAGTTCTGCAAGGCCTCATAGCCGCTCCTAATGCTGTTTAGCTCCAGCCCCCCAACCATAGCTTTGGGACTCAACCCAAATGTAATGACTGCAACAGTGAAACACGAAGAACATTGTACAGTTGTGAACACTTACCATAAATGTAGATGTTCGAGTGTATTCACTGTTGCAGTCCAGGTTACCCATCCGCCATCCCCCTTATTTTTGCTGGAACTTTTCTTTACTTCTCTAATCTATACAACCTAGGTGGTGTATTTGCTTATAGATGAAGGTAAAGCTTATTTTGGTGCATGTATGTTTTACTTGCATAATTTTAGCCTACCCTTTTGGGGGCACCTGACATCTGGGGCAAGAAAAACTGAATAAAATGGCGTCGGCTGCATCTTTATACCCCTGACGACCTGACGTCAGGGAAGAGGTGACAGCAACTGACGCAGGACCCAAGACTTTGGAATTCAGGCCGACTGAGGGCAACCTGCCAGCAGGATAACACAAATGTAATGACTGCAACAGTGAATACACTTGAACATCTACATTTATGATAAGTGTACACAACTGTACTTTATAACCCCTCTATACTTGTCACTAATCAGGCCCATAATTGAGTATAACTCCCCTTTCTGCAGCTACTGTACAAAGCACCTGCAGCAACTGGAGAGACCTCAGAAGTTTCTAACTAAGAAGATCAAGTGTCTTACACAGACCGACTAAAGTCCCTGTCACTATACTCAGTATCATATGGACTACTTAGGGGAGATTTATGCCTGGCTTACAGAACAATCGCTGACCCAAACCTAATGAGTTTGCTGCCCATCCGTAAATCAAATGGGACTAGAGCTACCCATTCCAGGGACCTAAGTATAGTCTGCGACTTGAATAGAATGTGCTGGAGGGACAGATTTGTCTCCCACAACTGCCGCATCTTTGGAATAGGCTTCCAATTCATGTGAAGCAGAGCACCTCTATGATACTGTCCAAAAGGAACCTGGATGAGTGGATGGGGCACTGTAAATTCCTACCAGGCATCACGCCCACAACCCTCCTGGACATGGACAGTCAGTAAATACAATCATGGGTATTGGCTAGAGTATCTGCGATATTACATTAGGATGAAATGGCTAGGCTTGAAATGACCTCCAAGTCGATAGCCTAGTAACCTCCTATGATCCTATGGAAGCTGTAGTGTAGCAGTTTAGCAGAAATATGGAAAGAAGCAGTCGTCCAGGATTAGTTGATCTGATGTTGTCTTTTTCATCCATTCCTCAATCATAGGACTTCAGCCACTTCTCAGACTTTGGATCCATAGCTCAAGCTCCTCCCATTTCTCCATAATCCTCTACCAAGTCCCAGATTACCTCTGATCTCCTTTGCCACTTCAGCAAACAGACTTGGTTAACTTGGCTGAAGCTTTTGAGAGATAAATGAAGTTCAGTTTTGTTTTTTTAACAGTATCTCCGCTTTCAGGGTCTTTAAAACTTTCTCCTCTTCCCCTGGTTTGAAAAAAATAAGTAACATAGAGAAAAGTTGGTAGTTATTAGTTTGTTTTACTCTAGGCCTTGCGCCTCTCTGTTCTTCTGTTCCTCTTCCTTCTTTCTACTAGTTTTTCTAGTAGTAATTTTCTTTACCATTGCTGGTATTTTCTTTCCCAAATTATTGGGAGTACCTCCTTTACCACTTGTAGTAATTTTGTCTTGCACTGTACCTTAATATTGTTACAGTTATTAATATTTTCCTTTTAGGGCTCCTTTCTCCTTGCTGCTGTCAGCATGTCGGACAAGCCTACGGGTTTTAAAAAAATGTTCATCTTGTGAGCGCAAGATACCTAACTCTAATGCTCACTCAGAGTGCGTATATTGTCTTGCAGCCACACATCTCGAAGATTAGTGCAAGATTCGTTCCGGCTTCCACCACAGAGTCTGTGTTGAATGCAGGAACAAGATAATGTTTGAGTCTGTTGCCTTTCTCCTCTTCCTCAATGTCTGGAGCTCTTCTCTCTGCAAAGGAAAAGACTGAATGAAAACCTGAAGAGTCAAAGAAATGCTCCCCCGGCCCACTCTCCTCACTCGGTGCTGACCTTGGCTCGACCATCCAAAATGTCTAACACCTCAGATCTGTCCACCTCATTGGATCTAACACTGTCTTCGGCTAAGTCTGTTTCCTATAGACAGCCTCAGTTCTCTCCGGAGCCAATTTCCTTTAGGCTGCATTCTTTATATTTACAAAAACTCTCCTTAGGATTTCAAGATCCCCATCTACCTCCTTGTCCTTCAGGTCTACCAGGAGCCTGTCCAAAGCAGATGTAGAAAGGGTGATAATATTTCTCAGAACTCAAATTCAGTTGGGAGTATTTCATCTCTGTCTCCCATTGGACTTTTGAGCTTTAGACCAATCTAAGCACTTTAGTAACTCCTTCTCCAATCCATGCTTCAGCTTTGGAGATTCCAGATCTGAGAGTCCCAGGATTGTCTGGGTCAGATCCAAATGATTGCTTTTCGTCAACTCTGATCTCTGTCTTGATTTCAGTGCACCAGAGGGATCTCATAGCTGTAACTTCGTGTCGTGTCTGAATGTAGAGGTTTGACTTTGAGGCTTTCAGATCCATCCCTTCCCCATGGGTCTCTGGCTCTGGATAGTTTGTTTCTGACTTCTGCATCAAGGCAGGATTGTGGGGAAAACTTAAATTTCTCCAGACAGGTGGCTTTGGCTCTACTATTGGGCTCTCCATCGGGTTCTGCATTTGAGGCAGTGGTGAGAGCTCTACACATGACTGCAGACAAGACATCCTCACCCCTTGTCAGGTCCTCCTACTCCGTAGCTGTCTGCCTGAGTCTGTTCATTTTGTTCCATCAGGGCAGCTGGTTTGTTACTGCCTCAAGAGAAAGTCCTCTTGCAGGACTCTCCACACATTTGTGGGTCCTCCACAGACCACCCCTACAAGGATGTTCCCCGGAAACGTATGTGCAAGAAGGAGGCGCATCATTTCCCCTCAGGAATCTTTTTAACAGAAGACACCGGCTTCAGTGTAGGGAAGGTGTCCCACAGAACATCTCATTCTGAGAAATTATTAAGATAGAATGGTGGTTGGTCTTTCAGAGCCACTTCTTAGGTGGAGTCTGTGTTTCTTGAGGCCCTCTGAACCAGCTCAACTATGTCCTGGGTGATACCCCTGGTGGATGAAATGTTGGACCTCATTTCCCGCTGGGCTTGGAAGGATCCGGATACTACACAACCTGTTCCTAAGAAGACAGACAAGTACCTTATTGTACACAAGGACCATGCCCATTGGAGCAGGGATCCTCCTGTTGATTCTGTGGTGGTTGTGGCAGCTACAAAAAAAGAACTTATTGAGGAAAGTCCTTCTGTCCACTCCTCTGCCAAACAGAGAGCCTAGGGCGCTGGACAGATTTGGGAAGCAAATTTTTGCTTCAGCGATCTTTACTTTATTGTCACTCAATTACCTGGCACACTTCACAAGATTCCAGAGGGATTTGACAAAGGAGCTTACCAAATCTCTCTTAAGGTCCATGTTAGAAGAGGATAAAAGACCATCTGCTCACAACTGGCCACCCTTCAGTCCCTGTCAAATGCCTTTATTCGTCTGATTTCACATGCTACAGAAGGTGTTTCGAGAGCAGTGGGTTCAGGCATTACCATTAGGAGCCTTGCCTGTATGTGCTGTTGCGACTTTGAAGAGCCCTATAAGACATCCTGCATCAGTGCAGCTTTTGATGGAACTTCCCTCTTTGGAACAAAAGTTAGAGAGGTTCTCTCCAGGAGTGAACAGTATGGAAAAACCCTATCTGCCATAGGGATACATTTTTCTACCCTACAAAAGACCTTTTCAAGAAACAAGAAAGGGGTCAGAAAGATGTGGTTCCGGGAATTGCAAGGTTTTCTCAGGATTACTATAGAGACAGATCCCCCCAGTGGCAGAGGAGGAAACTCTAATGACAGACATCACCCATGCGGCAGAGGGGCTCCACAAAAGCAAGACTTCAGAGATCCCTTTTCTGTGAAGCCTTTCCAGTGCCCCTGAATGGTTGCCCAACTGCTGCGCTCTGGAAGCAGCAGTAACTAGACTCCTGCACTCTGGAAACAGTCAAGGGGAGATTATCTATGCACCCAGAGGTCTGGGCATCCATCACCAAGGATGTTTGCTGAAAATAATAACCAAGGGTTATTATATTCTCTCCCCCCCCCCCTTTTTTCCTCCACTCGCTCAAGAAAAATTCCCAGTGCACCACCCAGTCAGAGGAAGGAAGGAGCTTTAGAAATACAAAAGCCGCTAATAGAAAGAGTCATCAAGAGGTCCCACCAGTCCAGCAAGGGTTTAGAACTTACTCGAGATTCTTTTTGGTGCCAGTGGACCTAAGTCATTTAAACCAATTTGTCAGACACTGGAAGTTCTAAATGGTCATGGTTCAGTCCATTCTCCTTCTCTTGAAGAATGGATGGCAACAAGTTTATAGTTACCAGGCATCTCATCTAAGGGAGGACATACTAAGGACTGCAGCACCCTACCCCCTTAAAATACAACACCATATCAGCAATCCATCTACATGCTGTGGGAGTAGAACCCACAGCCTTTTGCGTCAAAATGCAAGCATGCCACCTGTTGTGCTACTAACACTGCTTTAAAATTCTATACCAGAATAGTGATGCCATTTGCTAAACAAAGCAGTTGCACATTGTAAACAGACTTAGCATGAGCAGCAGTAAACTTCTCTTCCCTTGGAGCTCACAATTCCATGAAAATGAACTTGAAACTAAATTCCTTGAAAAATTTACCTGCAAGTCAGTTCCTTGAAAAATACAGCTTGGTAGTTGGGGTAGGATTCAGGCTCTTGTTTCCTGTAGCTAAGGTACAGGGTTTGAGCCTAAGCAAATTACTAACCACCTGATTACACTAACTAGAGCATTTCAGTCTCTCACACTCACACCCACACATCAACCTCTTGCTGCAAGAAATCTGGACAAAGACTGTTATAATGGGAGAGTAGGGGAACAAATGCCCAAAACTAGGGACACATTTTAAATATTGCTCTTAGAAATTTGCTAGAATAATAACAGGATTTGTGTTACAATGCATTTTCTGAAGGATTTGAAGTCTGAAACTCAAATACATATCATTATTTAGTAACTTTAATCTTTATCATTCCAGTGATCTGTCAAAAAAGACAATTTTTATGAGGAACAGACCAAAAGGGAAAAATCTGGACATTCTGTGAAAATCTGTACAGTTGAGAGGCATGAACGCACACACCCCCATACATCTCAACATCTTAGACTTCTGGACGAAGCCACAAATAATGGGGGGACAAAGACCCAAAAATAGGGACACCTTGTAAATATTGCTCTTACAAACTTGGAAAGTTGATAGAACAACACGGTTTGGATTAGTGTGAATTTTCTGAAGGAAGTGAAGTCTAAAGCTGAAATGTCTGCCATTATTTTCTGACGTCAGTCTTCAATGATTTGCCAGGGATTTGTCAGAAAAACACAATTTTATGAGAAACGGACTTAAAATATGAGGCACAAATGTGGACATTCTATGGAGATCTGGACAACTGAGAAGTGTGACTCCCCTGCTTCCCTCTTGCACACAAATACACACAAACACCTCTTTCTTACACACACAACTCTTAAAAACTTAAGCACACACACACTCACACACATGCACACGCACACACTTGTCACTTTGTGGTCTACAGTCCAAACTTCTTTTGGAATTTAAATTCCACGCATGTGGAAGACCAAGACGGAAACAGTCAGTCGCACAGATGCAACAGGTGTTTGCAACCTTTTTTCATCTTCTCTGTGTGTGCCACCAGACGCAAAGGGAGTTCTTACAGAAGAACACCCTTAAAAAAACATAGTTTTTTTTTTTTTTTTAATTAAAAGAAAATTACTCTCCCGGCCAGTGGACCCCTTTTCAGCCAGCAGGGGTAGTCGATGCCACAGCAACCCCAACATTCAGTTACACGACCCATAGTTTAAGAAGCCCGCTCTAGATATTTTTTCTCAAGTGGAACGACTCCCTCAGTCTAGACTATCCAAGTTACAACATCAGGCCACCCACCAGGTTGGTCCTTCTGTGTTTGGTTAAAAGGCAGCCTCCATAACTGTTCTACCTGTAGTCAGATTCTGCATGAGAGTACTACAGTGCAGTACTATGTTGATGAATCGACATCCAATGTCTTTGCCTATTCGAGTAACAAGGATCTGCAAACAACATATTTCCTGGTGGTGGATTCACACAACAGAAGTCTCTCAGGGCTGCCTCTTTGTCTTACCTTTATCCAAGGCCACGGTGACCACAGATGCATCCCAGCTGGGGGGGCATTATATGGGACTGACAGTCCAAGGCACGTGGTCCCCCTTAGAGGCCAATCTTCACATCAACATCCTAGAGATGAGGGCAGATCTCCTAGCATTACAGGCATTTCAAGACATCTTCCATTGAGGGACAGCAGCCATGCAGACAACATGTCAGTAGTCTAGTACATCAAAAAACTTGGGGGAACCTGCTGATGTCCTTCAAGGATGCATCTGCAGTCATAACAAATGGATTGTCCTGTCGTCAGGCAGCCCTTCGGTCGGCCGGATTCCAAAGTCTGGGTCCGGCTTCGGCTGATGTCGCACTTCACCCGACATCATCTCTGCTGGTCTTCGGGTATAAAGGCATCAGCCGACGCCATTTTCCTCAATCTTTCTTGCCGCGTGGCGCCCGAAGCAGAAGCTGTTCGCAAGTGCCGGTCGGTCAGATCCAGAGATTACTACTACTGAATACTACTTCGAAGACTTCTAAAAGCTAAGTACCCGTTGGGGACTCTTTCTTGCCTCAGCCGATGTCAGAAAAAGTCAATAACTGTTTAACTTGTGGGAAACAAATACCTCATAAAGATTTCCACTCTTACTGCCTGCCTTGCTTAGGCCCAGACCACGACGTAGCAGCCTGTTCGGCCTGTGCTTCCTTCAACCGACGAACGCTTAGGCGTCGGTCGGAGTTTGCTGAACAGTTTTTCGGCTCAGATTTTGCGTACATTATGCCGTCGGATCCTCCGACTACCCAAATTGTTAAGAAACGCAAAGAAAAAGACCGACACTCGCGGTCCACGGTTTCGGCCGAAACCACGGTTAAGCAAGCCGCGAGTGTCTCGGTTTCGGCCGAAACCGAGAAAACAGATCAATCTTCAGCCGAATCCATGACTACTACTGAGGCTCCTGCTACCTTAGTTGAATCGACCTCAGAAGTTTTGCCTACTATTGTGGTTCCTAGTGATTTATCAGACACCATCCCTTTGGATGTCTCTACCCCAGCACGTGGTGCTGCTAGGCCTCCTGCAGCCATGTCTATTAAGGCCTTTGCCAGGGCTAAAGCAGCCAAATCTGTTAAATCAGTGCCTGTTAAGCCCCTCTCACACAGGCCCACTTCTAGTTCACAAATGCTTACTCTGGCAGAGGATTTAATATCCTTAATTAGGGGATCCCAATCTCACCCAGACAGGGCCTCTCAGCCCCAGAAAGAGACCTAGAGCAGAGCCCCCCGAGCCAGTGTCCTCTGATGATTCTGCGGATGACTCAGACATTACAGACCAGCCAGAGGCTCCTTTTTCTACTTATGAAGATTCCGATGCTGAAGAATCCATTCCAGCTGCCTCTCCACCAGAGGAATTTTCCTTTGGGGAAACCTTACATGCCATGAGAGAACAATTCCAATGACAGGGACAAGATTTCTCAGATTCAAGAAAAGGCTTAGGACATTTCTGCACTTACCACAACATAGGCCCTTAGCTATACCTCCTGTACTGCCTGTTGTGGATGATGCATTTAATGATGTTTGCACTGCTCCTGATTCTTTACCTCCAGCCCCTGCCAAACCAGATAGATTTTACAGGGTGCCAGACACTCATCACCACCTATACAAGGCCCCACTTGCAGATCCTGAGACTATATCCCAGGGGCCTAAGGCAGTAGCCTCGACCTCAGCAAAAAACCCTATTCCTTCTGAAAGGGAATCCAGGTCCTTAGAGAGATGGGGAAAAAGTTTACACCTCTGCTACTCTCTCAGCTAGAGCTTTAAACTGTCAGTTTCATATGATCCAATACCAAGAGTTTATGCTTGATCAGTTAACTAAGAAGCTGTCCTCTGATGACTCCTTAGATAAGAAATATGTATTAGAAATGGTGAATAACATCCAACAGGTTAGTAACCATTCTTTAAAATGTGGCTATGATGCACTGGAGGCTTCATTTAGATCAGCCATGACTGGCACAGTGATAAGAAGACATGCATGGTTGAAAGAACAGGTCTTACCGGATCATGTTAAAGCAAAGCTGTTAGATGCTCCTATGGATAAGGCCAGTCTATTTGGTACACCTGCTCAGCAAGTAATGAAGAAAATGGAAGAGAAGGCAAAATCTGTACAAACAGTTAAGGATTTCTTACAGGTTCAGCCCCCAAGGTTTAGCAGGAACTGGCCTGCCAAAAATTTGTCCTTTCCAGACTCCTCAAAATCCCAAAGAGGCAGGAATAGACGCTCTAGAGGCAGAAATCAATCCAGAGGAGGTGCCTACAGAGGACGACAGTGGCAAGGCAATAACCGAGGCACAGACACAACCACTGCCACTGCAACAGGACAATCACAGTGACTTGGCTCTGACACCGCCTACCAGGGAGCAAATAGCAGCACCTTTAGGCGGAAAGTTAGCCTTATTTTGAAAAATTGGCACTATATCACAAAAGACAAGTGGATTTTGCAAACCATAGACCAAGGCTACAGGTTCCACTTCCACACCTTACCAGTAAAAAGAGGAATTCCAAACCTACCTCCAAATCAAAAAACAGAAGCTCTAAAGCAGATAGCGGAATTAGCAAAGATGAGAGCTGTGGAAAGAGTACCAATAACAGAACAGGGCAAAGGATTCTACTCCAGACTCTTCCTAGTACCAAGAAAGAGAAAAGTTGGAGACCTATTCTCGACCTGTCCGTCTTAAACACATACATCATTGTCCCAAAATTCAAAATGCTGACCCTACAGCAACTTCTTCCCATGCTGGGCAAGGAGTGTTGGCTGGTAACTCTAGATCTCAAGGAGGCATACCTGCACGTCCCCATACGACCAAATTGCAGAAGATACCTCAGTTTTCTTGCAGGATCAGAGCATTATCAATTCTCAGCATTGCCCTTTGGCTTATCTACTGCGCCCAGAGTATTCACAAAATGCCTGGCATCAGTAATCGCTCACTGCAGACTACAGGGAATCCAAATTTATCCATACCTGGACGACTGCCTGTTACAAGCGGACAACAAAAGCAAGCTGACAACAGATTTACAAAGAGTCATTTGCTTACTACAAGCCCTGGGATACACAGTCAATTTACAAAAGTCAAGACTGATACCATCCCAAACAAGAACATTCTTGGGTGCGGAATTGGACACAGTAAAACAAATGGCATTCCTAACTGCAGAAAAACAAAAGAACTCCCTCTTTACTTCTTGGCATTAACAAAGCAGAACAAACTAACAGCAAGAAAAGTACTGCAGGCCTTGGGCTTCATGGCATCATGCATAATCTTGGTCCCACATGCCAGACTGCATATGAGAAAGCTACAGTGGTACCTAAAGAATTTATGGTCTCAACACAGGCACAGCTTAGAAACCGAAATCCCACTAATCCCATGCCTAAAACAGGAGTTCCTATGGTGGGCTCAAGCATGCCAGTCAAACCCAGGCTTACCCTTCCACAACTTTCAAGCAAGCCAAACCATCACAACGGACGCCTCAGACCTAGGCTGGGGGCGCACATGTTGGACAAATGCATACAAGGATTGTGGACTCAAGACCAGCTGCACCTGCACATAAACCAAAAAGAAATGCTGGCAGTAAAACTAGCAATCCAGAAATTCAGACCATTCCTCAAAGAAGGCCATTTAATGATAAGGACAGACAACACCACAGTCATGTGGTACATCAACAAGCAGGGAGGCACTCATTCATACCCCCTATGCAGAATGACTCTGGACCTTTGGAATCTGGCTCTGAGCTACAACATCCAGTTACAGGCAATATTTGTGCGGGAAAAGAAAACACCCTAGCAGACATGTTAAGCAGAACCACCTCGGATGCTCACGAATGGATGCTACACCCGGACATCTTCAAGGCCATCACAAAGAAATGGGGAATGCCACAAATAGACCTATTCGCATCCCCACTCAATCACCAGCTCAAAAAATTCTGCACAAGGACATACCACCCACTTGCATGGAAGGTGGACTCTCTATCCTTCAGTTGGAAAGGCCTGACAGCATATGCATTTCCACCTCTTCCCTTGATGCACAAGGTACTACTGAAAATCAAAGAGGAACGTCCAAGGATAATCCTGATAGCTCGAATTGGCCAAGACAACACTGGTACCCATTGCTGAGGAGCATGTCTCGGGAGAGAATGTGGTCAATACCCCTGATGCCTTTGATGTTAACTCAGAACAACTACAACATCATGCATCCAAACCTAAAAACCTTGCAACTGACTGCCTGGAACATCACATAGCAGCAACTAACCCAGACCTATCCCAAAGGGTTAAAGACATTATCCTTGAAGCCCGCAGACCTTCAACAAGAAGGAACTATGCAGGAAAATGGAAAAGGTTTGTCATTTGGAGTACTGAAAGAGGAAAAGATGTGTCGAACATAGATATTGCTAACATCCTGGAGTACTTGGCAGAGCTTCTACATACAGGCCTGTCCTATTCCTCCATCAAGATACATGCATCAGCTATTTCAGCAGAATACAGCTTGATCCACCTGTCTTTTCATCCTCTACTCAGGCAGTTCCTCAGAGGGATCAAGAATGTAAAACCTCCTAGGAAACCACCATTACCAGCATGGGACTTAAACTTTGTGCTAGAAAAGTTGACACTCCCTCCGTTTGAACCAGCAGCAACAGCAGATCTGCAACACCTATCATGGAAAACTGCTTTCCTACTGGCAATTACTTCAGCAAGGAGGGTTTCGGAACTACAGGCCTTAATGGCAGTGCAACCCTTCCTAATCTTCCATCAAGATAGGGTGTCCATGAGAACTAATCCTACATTTATGCCTAAGGTGGTATCCAGAGTGTCTTTAAACCAGGCAATCCACCTACCTACCTTCTTTCCCAATCCACAGAACAGGGGGGAAAGACTGCTGCATACCTTGGATGTACATAGACAGTTACGCTACTACCTGGACAGAACCAAAGGTAACAGAAAAACTGACCAGCTTTTAGTAGCCTATGCAACAGGAAGGGAAGGAAAAGCAATTTCCAAACAGACAATCTCCAAATGGATAGGAAATTGCATAAGATTCTGTTACTCCTACCATGGAAAACCAATTCCACAGAACATAAGACCTCATTCTACAAGGGCTACAGCCACTACCACAGCTTTCTTACGAGGAGTGGCAACCAAGGACATTATTGAGGCGGCTACTTGGACCTCCGTGCATACATTTGCCAAGCATTATAATTTACCTCTATACTCTAGATCCCGAGCAGGGTTTGCCACTGCTGTACTGCAAGGGATCCTAACTACACCATAATTTCTCTTCCTCCACCCCTAGTTTGGCTATGGTATTCTACCCATTTGTTATGACTGCAGATGCATCCTTGAAGGACATAGTACAGTTTTGTACCTACCATAAATGTAGATGTCTGAACAGGATAGCATCTGCAGTCAGGATTACCCGCCCTCCTTCCCCTCTGTGGCACTCCTAGGGTATTTACCCTCCTAATAGCTAGCTGGGGGGGAGTCTCTTATGGTGTATTTGTTTGTATATATGTACATACATGCTTATTTTTTGTGTTTGCCTTCTACTTTTTTTTTGGAAACATTGGCATTTATCCAAAATTTATCTTTCCAAGAGGGCAACTGGCATCTGGGGCAAGAAACACTGAGGAAAATGGCGTCGGCTGATGCCTTTATACCCGAAGACCAGCAGAGATGATGTCGGGTGAAGTGCGACATCAGCCGAAACCGGACCCAGACTTTGGAATCCGGCCGACCGAAGGGCTGCCTGACGACAGGACAACCCATTTGTTATGACTGCAGATGCTATCCTGTTCGGACATCTACATTTATGGTAGGTACAAAACTGTACTTTTTCCATTGTGTCAGGAAGCAGAGAGTGTGTGGCAGTGGGTGAACTCATCCATCCACTTTCTTTTGGTAATGCACATCCCAGGGAAGTCCAACGTTTTAGCGGACAGACTGAGCAAATCTATTCTTCTACATGAGTGGTCTCTCAGTCCTTCAGTAGCAGAACAGATTTTTTTGCCATTGGGGTCAGCCATGTTCCAATTTATTCAAGACTGACCACAATTTCAAATGCAGTAAGTATTTTGCCCTAATCCCCCCCCCCCCGAGGGGGAGTCACCAAGAGATGCTCTGATTCATGACCCCCCCCCAGTCTCCTTTATGCTTATCCTCCTATGCTTCTAATATTCAGCTTTCTACAGAAGGCATGTCTGCGGAAGAGCAGGGTGATCCTCATGGCTCCGGTCTGGTGTTGCCAGATGTAGTTCCCCTTCCTTTGGTCTCATCTGATGTACCCTCCTTGAGTTCTGGATCCATCTCCAGATCTGCTGTCTCATCTGTCTGGACTTCCTCTCCAGACATACAAGCTTTCAAGTTGACCGCATGGTTTCTCCACTTCCAGTGATTGCTAGACAGTCCAAGCTGTCTTCCCAAGTTCTGAGTATCCTTATTTCTTCCCAAAAGGATTCCACTAGGAAGATGTACCAGAGCAAATGGAAAAGATTCTCATTTTGAGTTGTTGAGAGACACCTAGCCTTTTTTTGGCACCTGTTGCAGCACTACTAAATTTTCTGGCCTCCATCTTCCATAAGGACCTACTCCGCAATCAAATTACAACTGGCTGCAATCTCCAGTTATCACATCAATAAAGCTCATTAGTTATTGGCCTCTCTTAAACTATACAAAGCTTTTCTCAAAGGTACATTTTTACTCAGACCACCTGTCAAGTTCTACCCTTCCCTGGGATTTGACAGTTCTTCTACAGGTCCTAACTCCGTCTCCGTTTGCACTAGCAGCAAATGCTTATCTAAAATTTTTGTCCTGGAAAACCATTTTTGTAGTTGCTATTACATCTGCTAGACAAGTATGTGAATTCCAGGCCTCGTCTTCCCAGCTACATTATATTGTCTTTCGTAAAGACAGAGTTTCACTTTGCACTAATCCTTCCTTTCTTCCTAAGGTAGCTTCTTAATTTGCCCTTAACCAGTCCATTAATTTACCATTTTTCTTTCCAAAAGAAAGGGAAATATATGCTTTATTTGTTAGATCATCACAGACAGCTGACATTGTATCTCCATAGAAAGAAAACGTTCTGGAAATTGAATCAGTTGAACATTTCCTTTTCAGATAGAAATTGGGACAGTTGGTGTCAAAGGCCACATTAGCATGGTGGCTCACTGATTGCATTTCTAATGTTTCTGAACAAAAGGGTTTGTGTCTACCAAGACCACCAAGAGCTCATTCCACAAGGTCAGTATCTACCTCATCTGCCTTCCTGTCCAGAACTTCTGTAGATGACATTTGTGCTACTGCTGCTCCTTGGTCCAGTGCTCTTACTTTCACAGCTCATTACAAATTGGAATTCCTTTCTAGGAACAGGGCTTTGCAAAACTCCAGAATATCCTTCCATGAGACAACTCTGGGATTATACTAGCTGGTGGCTCTGTCCGAGTGGTTGAGGAGTGGATGGAAAAGGCAACATCAGATACAGAAGTTATGTACTTACCATAATGATGGCTCTGTGCTGTCTGTTTTCGTCCTTTCTCAATTTGTCCTCCCTCCTTTCCCCCTTCTTTAGGCAGAAGATACTACTACTGTGATGTCCTGGTATGACCTGAAGGTGTCCACTTTGGCTTTTCCAGAGCTGCAGATATCTTTACTACTGTACGTCTACAGTTTTCTAATTATTTGCAATTCTGGCTCTTTCCTGTGTATTAGGGTGATGAGGCAAACTTTATCTGAGGTAATCTGGGGCATGGGAGAGGATTATGGTTAAGGGATGGAGCTTAAGTTACGGATCCAAAGTCTGAGAAGTGGCCGAAGTCTAATCCAAGACCCTGTGATGGAGGAAGGATGAAAACAGACAACACAGATGCATTGTTATGGTTAAGTACATAACTTTTGATCTGATGCTGTCGATCTTCATTCATTCATTCATGAATCAACTCTGCCGTTGTAACAAGCCCGGACCACCCAGAAACTCTCGAGCTAAGGTTACCCATAATGCCTCTTTTCCCTTGCCTTCAGATCTCGTTTGCCACATAAGAGTTTCATGATGTGTCAGGCCGTGCTCTCAAGCAAAGTGTTTATATTTGTATATATTTTGTGGTATTTCTTTCTACTTTAAAGCTTCCCTTTTTGATATTTCTTGGTCGTGCTATTTTATATTGTTGTATTAGGGTGTGAGTGCTGTTTTATCTACCTTTTTACCTTTCTGGTATTTCTTCTTTACCGTAGTTGATATAGGCCCCTCCCTCCTTCTTACCTCTGGTAACTTTCAAATACTATTGTTGGTATTCTTTTCTTTCTTTTTCTCTTTACCCTTCTGGGTACTTGTTGCATTACCATTGTTGGTACCTAAACAAAAAAAATATCTTTTATTGTTCTTTTCCTTCCCATTAGTATGTATTATGTGAACGTTTTTTTATTGTGGTGATTTATCTGGACATGGCTGACAAAAAAGGTACCACATGCTTTAAACAATGTGACAGGAAGATGCCCGACTCTGATGGGCATCTTTCCTGCTGCGTGTATTGTTTAGGAGTACTGCATTTACAAGTCCAACCTCCATACGAACTCTGTAAGGGCTTTAGTGCCCGCACCGTGGCAGAGCATAACTACAAATTGATTTTAAAGGTGTTATTAAAAAAAACTTTTTGGAGGCTTTTTCTGAGGCGGAGGTGTCAAAACCACCTAAAAAAGAGGCAAAAAAGTGGAGCCGCTCGGTCCCAGCATCTCCTCAGTCACAGGAACCAAAGTCATCTAAAGGCCAAGTTTCTACGGAACTGAAGCCTAAACAACCAAAATTGGCACTGATATCTGGCTTGGCACCTGAGTCTATGACCCCTTCCACGGTGCCGTCTTTTTCTACGGAACCGTTTACTGCAGTTGCCATGGTATCAACCTCTTCCACAGTACCACAGACCCTCTTGGCACCAGTAATAGTTTCCCCTTTAAAATTGGTCACTTCCACCCCAACATAAGTTTTTGCTATGATGCCGAAGGTCAAAACACAAGCCAGGACTCATTATTCCCCATCCATTAACACCTTTGTTGGTCAGCAGCTCAGTCCCTTTATTGATCGACCGGAATCACCCTGGGGAATGTCTGTTCGTTCCACCAGGAGCCTTTCTGAGCTTGATGTAGTTAGTGGATCAGCTCTTAGCGGCCAGAGGTATTCCAACCCCATCTAGGACCTCCCTCCCGGAGTTGAGGTTTATTCTCCACGGACTCCAACTTATCTTTCTCCGACCTCCCCACAGGATTTGGAGCCCTCAATGACGATGTCTCTCCCAGTGCCAACTTCTTCGGTATCGATGGTGGCTCTCACCTTGGTTCCAGAATCCACTCTGTGGACCTTGGCTCAGTTGGAGCCGATCCACCCGTGGGACAGTGACTTGGCTGTCAGCTCCGGATTCCCTAGTACAGCAATGATTTTTTCTACAGTGCAGACTACGGTTCCAGTTGCTTTGACAGTTCTGTGTCCCCTCATGGCTCCTTGTCTGGGGGTGGGCTTGTTGGAGGGGGGTGTGACCCTGGTTCTGAGGTTGTCTTTCTCGGTTCCAGGCTCCCATCCCTCTTCAGACAGGCCTGCCTTTCAGATTATGGAGAGAGCGCTCGCCTCAACAAGCTCACAGTTGGCACCCTCTACGTCAGAATGTCATACCTATGTGTCTTGTGGTTCGCAGCTGTCACAGTCTACTACATTGGGGTAGCGGACACGGGAGCAGCAAGACACCCTACCGCAAAATACCCTCTCTTCGGAGTCCTCTACAGACCTCCCCCCGATGAGCCACCCCGTAAGAGATTGAAGCACATTGATTCTCCAGAAGAATCCCTTACCGAGGATACAGACTTCGATGAAGGGGAAGGGTCCCCACGGTTGCCCCCTGAAGATCCTTTAGAGACGTCCTAGAAGTCTTAAAACAGAGGGGTGACTGGAAGCCCACCAACCCTTCCTTCGAGGAATCTGTCTTCTGTCAGGCTTTCCGTGCCCAACCTTCTATTTCCAGGGCCCACCTGCAGATGTGTTAGTCAAGCTCATCATGCAGCATTGCTTGGAAAGCCCCTGACACCATAGAGCCAATCCCCCGGAGACCTGACAAAATACACTCCCCCAGAGGATCAATCCACTGGTCCAAGGGTTTAGAAGTAGATGCTATGGTGGTGGCTGCGGTGGCCACAAAGAAGGAACTCACAGAGGAGACCTCTACTGTCCATCCTCCAAACCATGAGTCTCGGACGTTGGACAGATTAGGGAAGCAGGTTTATGCTTCAACAACCTTTGCCACTCAGTTGTTGAATTATCTGGCACATTTTAACCATCTTCAAAGGGACCTGATCACTGAACTATCAGGAACCCTAGCAGGAGCAGTGTCTGATGAGGTACGTGATAAGGTTGCCTCTCAGCTTGCAACCCTAGAATCTATCTCCAACTCCTCCATGCGGTTGATTGCACATACAATCAAAGGGGCAGCCAGAGCAGCGGATGCAGGCGTTGTCATGAGATGTCACGTCTGGATGTGCTTGTGTGACTTCGCGGACCCTTTCAAGTCTTCCTTTGTCAACGCTCCCGTTGATGCTTCCTCGTTGTTTGGCCCAAAAGTTAGACACATTATCCAGGTGTGAAAAGGACGGAAAGACCCTTTCTGCTGTGGAAGTACATTTTTCTGCTCCTCAACGACCCTATTTCAGAAATCAAAGGAGTAGGAAGTTGTGGTTTGGGAAGTTCCAGGGGCCTTTTTGGGACACACGTGGTGAGTTTTCTCCCCGGGGCAGAGGGGATAACTCATCAGGAAGATTTCCCCCCCATGGCAGAGGGGGCCCACATAACCAGGGTTCCAGGGATTCTTTCTCTGGGCAACCCTATCAGTGTTCCTGAGGAGTGGCCTGATTGTTTACCTCTGGAGGCAGGCAGTCTGGAGAAGGTTTTCTCTGCACCACTTAGCCTGGCATTCAGTAACATCAGATTCTTAGGCACAGACGATAATTACCAGAGGTTACCACACCCCTTCCATCTTTTTCTGAGGCTGCAAAGGCGAATCCCCGGTGTTCCACCCAGTCAGAGTGACGAAGCAGCTCAAGAAATTCAAAAGTTGTTCAGAAAAAGAGTCATCCAAACAGTCCCACTGACCAAGTAGGATCTGGATTTTACTCAAGATTCTTTTTAGTGCCAAAAAAGACAGGGGATTGGAGGCCAATTCCAGACCTCAGGATCTTGACCAAGTTTGTCAGACATACAAAATTCCAGATGGACACGGTTCAGTCTATTCTTCCCTTTCTGGAGAAAGACAATTGGATGTGCTCTATAGATTCTCAGAATGCGTATTACCACATAAAAATGGGCAAGCACTCCAGAAGATATCTCCCCTTCCAGCTGGGAGCCAGTCATTACCAGTTTCACACACTGCCCTTTGGTTTCACCACTTCCCCCAGGGTGTTCACCAAATGCATGGCAGTGGTAGCAGCTCATCTGAGACTGCAGGGTTTCCATATTTAGACGATTGGCTCTTTAACACCTCCACCAGGCATCTACTGCTTCACACCTTATAATACACTCTCGAACTGGCAGAGCTCTTAGGAATTTCAATAAACAAAGAAAAGTAAAATTTGGAACCCACCCAGAACTTATAATTCATCGGAGCAACATTCAACATGAGATCCTGTCTGGTTGCTCTACTTCTTCACAGACTACAAAGGTTAAGGTCACAGCTCCAAGCAATACTCTCTCAAGACATAGTGCCAGCTCACTTAGTCTTACAAGTACTAGGGTCAATGGCAGCGACAATCACCCTAGTTCCCCTAGCGAGATTCCATTTGAGGCTGCTTCAGTGACTCCTAGCATCACAGTGGTCTCTGTTAATTCACCCCATGTCTTACCCAGTCCATGTAACATATCGATGCAAACAGGATCTGGATTGGTGGATGAAGCCAGAAGAAGAGTTATGGAGTCATCCCTTTTCACCCCCTCAGCCCAAGTCTGTAGTGACCATGGATGCATCTCTGATGGGGTGGGGCGGCATTTTCAGAGAAAGACAGTCCAAGCCACTTGGTCCCCCTTAGAGGCCAGTTTGCATGTCAGTGTCCTAAAACTGAGGGAAGTGCTTTTAATGTTGTAAGCATTCCAATCAGTCCTTCCATCAGGGACAGTTGCTATCCAGTCAGACAACATGTCCGTCATTTGATACATCAACAAACCGGGGGGAACCAGATCCTATCAGTTATGTCGGGAAGCCATGAGAGTATGGCAGTGGTCGATTGCCTCCAACTGCTTTCTAATAGTAATGCACATTCCTGGGAGTTCCATCGTGATTCCAGATAAACTGAGCAGATGCATTCTCCTGCCTCATGAATGGTCTCTCAATCCAATAGTAGTGGAGAAGATTTTTGGTTGTTGGGGTCAACCTTGCTGCAATCTGTTTGCATCTCCCATGAACCAGAAATGCAGCAGCTACTTTGCCCTAATTCCCCCCTCAGGGAGGATCCCCGAGAGATGTCTTCTGCACGATTGGCCCCTGGGACTGCTTTATGCCTTTCCTCCCATTCCCTTTATACCCCAGTTCTTGAAGAAAGCACAAAGGTTGAGAAGCAAAGGGATCCACATTGCTCCATATTGGCCCCATCAAGTCTGGTTCCCCTTGCTTTGGTCTCACTGCAGCTAACCGCTTGGTACCTCTACTTCCAGTAATTGCTAGGCAGAATAATCTATCTTCCCTAGTACAAAAGATACTTCTGGCTTCTCATAAACCATCCACCAGGAAACTTTATCTTAGTAAATGGAACAAATTTGTGATCTGGTCTCCAGGAGAAGGCATTGACCCCTTTTCAGCCTTGCTTAATAAGGTGTTGGACTATTTGTCAACTTTACTCGAATCAGGAGCTTCAGCTTCTGCTATTAGAGATCATTTGGTGGCTATTTCAAATTTCCTTAATGGCTTTGATGATTTTTTCCTGATATCTCAGCGCCTCTGCAAAACCTTCCTAAAAGGAATTATGCATTTAAAGCCACCTTTTAAATACCCCATTGAACCTTGGAATTTGATGTTAGCCTTATAAACTTTGACTCGTTAACCCTTCAAGCCAGCAGCCATCTGTGACATTTATTTATTTATTTATTTATTTATTTATTTTATTTTACATTTGTTAACCGGGCTAGTCTGGCTGGATACATGTCCATTTTCAGCAGAGGCCCGAGGAGAAAAGCTCCACTGTCAGAATAAGACAATACAGTTTACGAAAACATTACTAAACTAACACTAACATAATGTAATGAGGCAAAATACAAATGAATATACAGTTTTCCTGGACTAGTCTGAGTAGATGACAAACAAAGTTCAGTTAAGGGGCTAAGGAGATAAGCTCCAGTATCTAAAATACAAAGTAAAGTTAAAAAATATCATTAGTCAAGTTAAAAAATATCATTAGTCAGTAGTCATGATAACAAATTAGGTATTAGCAAAAAGCAAGAAATCTGTTAATATAAAGTGTTAAAAGAGCAGGTTGGAAGTTTAACAGGTAATTATGTAGTTAAAGATAAGGAAAAGGCAGAAAATAAGGTAGACAGAAAGTGGGAAAAGTATATTATCTGTTTGGTACAAGTATTATGGACTTAGTAAAGGTCGGGAGTATCCAGTTGGAAAAGGAGAGGGGGGAAACAGGATAGTGATGAAATGCAAAGGTAGCAGGATTATAGGAGGTCAGCTAAAGGTAGCAAGAGACAGAAAAAATAGAAGGTTAGAAGGGGAGGCAAACAGAAATTTGAGAGAAAAAAAGAGTGATGGTCCAATAAAGGGGGCTGATGAAGTCAGTCTAAGTTAGAACGGGAGCGGAAAGATTACACAGTAGCAGACTGGAGAGATAAAATTTTTATCTTGGAAAAATCTTATTCCTGGTAGCTATCACTTCAGCCAGGAGGATATCAGAATTGCAGACCTTCTGTGTAAGCGCCCATACATCATTTTTCATAAAGAGACAGTATCACCTAGGACTTAACCCCTCCTTTCTACCCAAAGTTGTCTCATACTCAGATATTAACCATTCCATTGACCTGCCAGTTTTCTTCCTAAATTTTTCAAATAAAGGAGAATATTGTTTGCAATTGTTGGATGTACACAATTGCATTTTTACTTGGATAGAATGAAATACTTCAGAAAATCAGACCAACTGTTCCTGTCCTTTTCAGGTCCTCTACTAGGCATTCCAGTTTCCAAAGTCACCTTTTTGAAATGGCTGAGAGATTGTATCACTTTTGTTTATCATCAAAATAAAATAAGTCTGTCAACTAAAGTAAAGGCTCACTCTACCAGGTCAGTTTCCACTTCAGTGGCCTTTCAGTCTAGAGCCTCCATGGATGACATTTGCGCAGCAGCTATGTGGCCTAACCCTCATATCTTTATCACTCATTACAAATTGGATATGGTCTCCAAGGGAAGAGCATCCTTTGGCTCTATGGTGCTCAGGAATATCCTTCAATAGGACTTCTCGGGACATGACGTAGCTAGGGACTATGTCCCAACTGTCATGAATGAGTGAAGATTGACATCATCAGATAAAGAAGTTATGTTCTTACCATAATGTCCCATCTGTGTTGTCGATCCTAATTCATTCTTGACAACCCACCCTCCTACCCCCTCCAAAGGCTCCTGGTGCTCTGGAACTAGTCCTGGTTCAGTAGTAGGGCAGTTGCTCAAACAAAGCTTCCACTTTTTTGCTTCTATGGGCAAACTCGATCTGAAGGGAAGGGAAGAGAGGCACTATGGGTAACCTTAGCTCGATAGTTTCTGGCTGCTGAGAGCTTGTTGTAACGGCTGAGTCTGTTCCAAAGATGAAATTGTAATCCAGCTGTCAAGAATGAATGAAGATCAACAACACAGATGGAACATTATGGTAAGAACATAACTTCTTTTTTTTCTTGAGTGAAGCCTGTATGTATTTACAAGAAGTGTGTTGTTTAAGTCTTGAGTAGTATGTCCTGTAATTCCCTTAGATGTGTATTTGAATCCCATAACCTTTATTTGCTTATTTTGTGAGCTGAAAGATGCAGTGAAGCAGTATAACCTTAACCTATGCTTTTCTTTTGTCGGTATTATGTACTTTTAGCCTTTTCATTTTCTCTCTCTTTCTCTCTCCAAGAATTGCTTCAGTAATAGGTACATTAAAAAAAACTAATTGCCTAAAGCTTTATCAAATCCTTCCTTCACAAAAAGGAAAGCATAAGCTTTCATGCAGGCATAAATCAGTACATCATTACTGCAGTAATAACTTCTGTGTGCAGTCTGTCACCAAGCTCAGTATGAACAGTTTACATTTTTCAGTGTAAGCCAACTACTGCTATTTTTAGTGGTGTCACGTCTGAGATGTATCCTCTGAAGTCTGACTGCTAAGCTTTTGAGAAGAGACTAGTAATGTTTTACAAACTGTTATGCGTTTTCCTTGATCTTGATTGTGGGCTGCAGAAGTCATTCATGTACTCAGCACTGTCTCAGGAGTGTACATAGTGGCACATATGCAGGAGATGCTCAAGCGACAGACGCTAAGCATAGCTACCTTTCCTGTGGAACTCAGTAGCACAGTGCATTTGCTCATTTTATATGCATTAGCCTTCCGAAAATGTAATCCCCATAGACATTTTCTTGCCTTGCTAGCTACAGATTCACTTAGACTTTTAAGTAGTTAGCTAGCTAGGATACTTCCAGCTGGCAACACCATTACAGTGGGGATGAGATTTATCACAGCAGGCTCTACCTGTACCCTGTGATGAATGTTTTACACCCTTTCCTGCATTTCCTTTACATAAACTCTATGGCTGTTTCTAACAGATGCTTTCCTGGGGCAGATAGGTGAGCGGCCATAAAGCTGTTCTTGCTCTTTCGTTGGAATTATGGAGGGTGCCACTGCTGGAGTGGCTGCTAGATGTGTACCAGCAAAATACCCCTGGTCAGTAAGGATACACTGTGTGTATGCTTTTGGTCTGTATTAAATAATTTACCACCAACTGACAAATGATGGGACTGCCAGCTTCCACTTCATTCACATCTCTTCCTAGGATCTTATTGTTATACAGTCAGTAATCCATCAAGGAGGAAGACATGCCTTGTGAAGAGCATCTCCAGAAGGGCTAGAGGAGAGAACATGAATATCTGAGGGCAGATTAGTGTACTTGCTATGCCATAGTACAGCAGGACTCTGGGTTGGGGGTGAAAATAAAAATTTCAAGACTGCAGTACCTGCCATAAAATGTTAGGTATACACTGGTATTGTAAGCATTAGTGTGGTGTATGTAGACAAATACAACTTGCCATTGAGTATTGTCAGTATTTGTCTCAGATGCACCATGTTAAGCAGCAGTGTAAACTGGTACTGGGGTGGCAATACTGACTTTTTTTCTTCAATAAATATAACTTTAGCGTAGAACAACAGTACCATAAAACAATCCAGTAACTTCAATTTACAATGTGGCACTCAGTCATCACAACATGAGGATGATAACCGATCAGACCTATAAATTATGAAAATACATGTAATGTTCAATGGCTAATTTCTGCCATAAGGACCTTTTCTTTGACACTGTTCTTTCAGAAGCAATATTAGACAGGGATAATATCACATTAGAGAACTTACCCATCAATAAACTAAGACCAGTGACCGAAAGCTATCAGGGAGTCTTCCATCTTTTTGTTGTACACTTTTTGGCTACTAATATAAAAGCTTTAATAACCTTGAGTTGGAAGAAACAAATGGAAGAGTAGACACATCTCATGGCAAAGGCAGACTTTAGACATCTTCATCTGGTCAGGCTGGATGATAAACAACCTGCAGCAACTCTTTAAACCTGCCCAGGGTCGGAACTCCCCCAAATAAGAAGGTCCAGTCACCCATGAACCTTAAGAAGCATCTCCAGCAAGCAGATACAGCATTAGGATACATTTTACTAAGTTTAGTAGAAGTACAGAAATATTTGAATTAATACTGCCATCTGAAGAATGTAAATTTACGGGACTGTGTTGAGAGCCATGGGACTAAAAGAATATTAACTTAGTGGGCTTGATAAACCTAATTTTGCAGGTCCTATGTCCACATTACCGTATACTTCTGTGTTAAAAGTTTTTCTGTATGCAATAAGTATCTTATAAAGCAAACTTGTTGTGATGATTGGGGAGAGATCGGCGAAGGCTGCCAGCCTAGTCAAATAGAATTTGATAAATAATTCTGGCATTTGTAAAAAAATACAGGCTTGTGTTTTTAAATGTAAGAAAACACTGTAAAATGTGAACTTCAAGATTGTTGCAACATTGCCATCTGCTGTAAGGAAAACCAAGCCAAGTATTTCAAATGCCTTTTTAAGTTGAAAAGATCTTATGAATCTCTTTAATGTTAGAATTCGGCTCCAGGGTGGCTGGATGAAGATTTCATGCCCATTGTTTTAAGGCTAAAGCTTATGGCTAGAATTTAGATCTGGAAGGTGCTTTATTGCTCTGGTTTCTGCTGATATATACATGTGAAATATCTTGTATTGTTGTAAGTTTCTGAGGAGGTGTTAGATTGCTAAATAATGCAGTTTGTGGCCAGAGTACTCAGACCAGGTGTTAAGATGATGCAATATGAATACTGGGAACACCTAAGTGTCAAAAATGATGTACTTTTGGGAGGGCCTTAGAGACATGTTTGTTAGTAATGTTTAAATACTATTTCTCACAAGAGACTGGAAACATTTTGACTTAAAGCTAGTAAAGATTAATTAGGTATTTTTCTTTGAAATCAGACCTGTCCTACTGTATTATTTTATGTTTCTGTGTGATCTCTGAACTCTCAGATGTCTCTGTGGTGTAGTAGTTTTGTCTTGTTTTAATTATTTATTATTAAATATTTTTAAAACCTTCTACCTGCGGCTGCTTTGTGTAGAGATAAGCTCTAGAGTTGTTGTTGTGTCTTTCGGCTTTTCCCGGTTAGGGGTCGCCACAACGGAACTCCGGTCCGCTAATAATTGGCAGTAGATTTTTACGTGCCTAGTTGTCAGCCCTGACGCACAACCTTCAACGAAGGTACGCCCATTCACGCATGTCTCCACACAGAAGATGCTCTAGCTGAGAATCGAACGGGGCAATGTCTTATTGCGAGGCGACAACGCTACCACAGCACCACCACCGCAGTAGAGATAAGCTCTACAGTACATTGCATATTTATAGAGGTTATTGTAATAGGCCACTCTAAAGTAAGCCTTGACTGTTAATCATATTACCATTGGATATTAATATTGCACAGTAATAATTGGACACCCTTTTAAGGGCCTTTTAGTAGCTGATATTATTAACTGGGTGGTGGCAGTAATTAATACCGTATAGTCTGGGTAAAGGGGCACAGCTGGAGAATCTGTGTCAGCCTTTCCCAGGAGTGTCTGTGAAGTTGTATAAGTACTTCTCTCAAAGTGTGTGTGTGTTGTGTCAGCTACTTGGCAGGGACACAAAGCACTGGTTGGACAGAGAGAGTACTGGAGGTTTTAGCTTGCCCAGTTAGGCTGAGACCTGGACCCTATAGCTGTGCCAGTGGGGAGTCTTATTGGGGACCTGGTGAGCAAGGGAGCAACCAGCCCCAGACTGACTGTGATCTCTGTGTGCACTTAAGGGGAAATTGTACTTTACTGTTTGTATTAGTTATCCTTTTCTCTTCTATGAGACAACCTCCCTGGTGTTAGTGGTTGAGGATTGAGGCTCCTTGATTGCTGGGCCAGGGCACGGTCGTCACACCTGTTTCCACCCCGCTTACTACAGAACTCAGCACCGAAAGAATCTAACAACCAAGAGGACACCACGTCCTGCCATCTTATTAATTCTTAACTTATTTTCCAGTTTAATTAACAGTTTCTTATATAAACCTATTTGTCCTTGAGGAAGAAAATACTTTATTTGTAAATTTCTCTGTGTGTCAGAAGACATCCCTCTTCCATTAATTGCTCTCAGTAACATAATTTCAGTTTTTTTTAAACTTTTGGAAATACCAGTCAACCGAATGCTCCATTGCCAGCGGGCTGTCTAAAAGGAGGATATTATCAAACCAACCTCATACTTGCAATGAGTACAGATCCTTCCCTAACCTTGTTACTCAAGGTAGACAAGATCCTAAAGGTATAGGCTCAGTTGAGATTCATTCTTATATTGTAACTTATTAAAAATCCTAGAACACCCACCCAATGATTTAGTCAAAAGAATAAACTAACCTGCTTGTTTGTCAGGGTTGACAATTTCTCTATAAACCTTGAGCCTAGATGCTGGACTGTCACCTTCTTTAATTCTTTCAATGCTGTTCACTCTGAGCTCTTCATAAAGCAAAAGGAAATATTAATGAGATGAATATGCATTCATTCAGCTTTACTGCATAGCTGCAGCCTTCCACTACCAAGCATCCGATTAAAATGCCCAACAGCTTCTGTGAAATGTTATTTGTTGCGGTGGTGCAGTGGTTAGCGTTGTCGCCTCACAGCAAGAGACTCTCTGATTCGATCTTCAGCTGGGGTGTCTTTTGTGCGGAGTCTGCATGTCCTCCCTGTGGTCATATGGGTTTCCTCCAGGTGCTCCGGTTTCCTCCCACATCCCCAAAGACATGCTGCAAGTGGATTGGACACGCTAAAATTGGTCCTAGGTGTGAGTGTGTGCATGTGTGTGCCTTCTATGGAAGGTTGGGTGCCGTGCTGGCAACTTGACACCGTAAAAACTCCACTGCCATTCTTGAGCGGACAAGGTGATCCACTGTGGCGACCCCTAACCGGGAAAAGCCGAAAAAGAGAGAGAGAGAATATGAATACAGCAGGAGACTCAAACTCCAGATTTTAGTTGCCTGACAAGTAAATGCCTTTTCTGAAGTGGTGGAATTCACTTGTTTTGTGCTTGTTTTATTTATTTATCTTCATAACTAAGTTTTAGGTTAGCTGCCATTGTGGTCCATTTTATGCCTAGCTTAAAGATCAAGTTCAAAGCAGCGAATGAATGTAATAAATAGCTTTACTGTTTTCTTGAACGTATCTTTGGGCTTGCAGTCACTAATGTATTATAAAGCCAAATACCCTGTACAAGGTCTTTATCACAAAAATAACTTAAAAACCCAGCAAAAAGCTAGAAACAGGGTGCTGTAAGCATATAGGCATTCTCTTACAGTTAGCACATCCTGACGTCATTCTGGGAACATCGCTTAACTTATTTCATTGATGAATTGCCACACAATTGTAAGTAATTAGTTGTCTGCCAAACTGTTAGTTTTCTGATGAACTGTCAATTTAATTTAACTGCTTTGCAGGTGTTTATCAGCTGTGCTGTCCTACACATTCACATAATTTGGGTGGGGGTGGAGGGGGGACACTAGGAATAAAAAAAGCTTATCTGTTTTGTCTGTAGCTGTAAAAATGCATCATCAAAATGATAAAATCTACCAATAGAGAGGCATTCAGCATCTAGTTTCTGGGTTGATGGGATTTTTAAAAATTATTTTGTCCTAATAATCTTATGTAGAATGTAGTATTACCAAAAAAAAAAAAAAGTCATAATTCCTGCACTCATTTTCAAACTCTCAAAATTTTTGACTCATTTTCTGGGAATGTTGCTACCTCCTCTTTCAAAGCACATAGTGGTGGAGCATTCCTCACTGGCTGTGCCACCTGATTTCCATACATTAACATAAATCACTTCACTCTGCCCCATGTCCTTCGAAAAGAACTTGAAATGTCATGCGTATTAGTGCTGTAGAGCAGATTGTAGTTTACAGTGCAAGTTGCCACGGTCTTCACAAGGTGAGATTGGAAAACTTTGACACACAACCTGGGATGTATAATGCAGCAGTGTTTGATTGCCTGTCTCCATATAAGCTCTTCAGTAAGAGTAATTGTGTTGATACTTTTTCCATACATAGCTGGTGCCCCATCAGTACAGATGCCATCTAGTTTGATAATTCTGTCTGTAGCTAGACTGAGAGAGGGCTCCCTATTGAAATGTTGGCACTTGAAATTTGGAGTGCCGAAAAACTGGGGGGGATGAAAACCTGGGGAAGAGCAAATCTCGAAAATCTCTATTCTGCTTAAAACTTCTTTTTGAAAGGGGGGACAAGTTCCCCTGCACCTCCACCCCTGCGGACTTCTGTATACAAATTCTGAGATCGCTATACCTCGGAGAAAAGGGAATACTCCAAGAAATTATATCTCTGACTTAGTATGCAAGTCCTTTCTTTTGGCCATTCAGTCTCCTCATTTCAGGACTCTGTGAAGTGGTTGACATTCCAGTTACATTGATAGAGTTCACTAATTCTGTGCTTTGGCTGACGAGTTAATTTGGTAACAGGGTCTGCCCTTCAGTTCTGTGCTGTCACACACGATAGTCATTTTCAAGTCTTCTTGCGAGGGACTTAACTCTTTGGTTCTACTTTAGTGCCTCTTACTGTGTTATTCTCTGTTTGATCCCTGGCCAGTTTGAGAAGGTTCTGTATCCCTAGCAATTTATTACAATTCTGTGTGTGAGATAGCGGTCTGTTCACCTTCTGTGCTTTAACCTTTTTGGTACTTAGTGTCCGATCCTTGGATGTCATGCATTTTACCCCCCCCCCCCCCACACACACACACACAGAATAGTCTGTTACACCTGTCTGATTCATTTTTTTCTCTGTCATACTTTGCCTTTTGATGTGGTAAGGAGGGGCTCTTCTTTGCAATTTATGATCCAGAAAGAGACTATTTCATATGTTTATCAAGGCAAGGCTTCCTTCCACATAAATTTTTATCTTGGTTCCCTGATGAGCACCCTCTCCAGCATTGGAAACTTTTCTTCCTATCAAGGACTTGCTTTTTGTTTAGTTTCCATATCCTGTGGTTTCTCTGGTACATTCAGTGGCAGGACATACCTTTAGCCATCCAGTTTTCCTTCATCTTGTCCAGTCTACGGAATAGTGCTAGTACAGCTTTGTTGATTAATAATATTTAAAGAGAGCTGTCAGAAATCTGTTTTTCAAAAGCTTTGAGTTTATCATCTGTTTGCTGCCACCTGATCCCTTTTTTCAAAGTTTCCTATTTGTAGATAGCTCCTTTCATCAAGTTCACTTTCTTTTTCAGGACAAGGTACTCCCCTTGCCTCAGAGTTTCTGTACTGCCTACCTGAAACCATTACTCTTCCTTTGTAGAACAGAGGCCATTATTCCCTCAGCAGTAGTCCGTTCGAATTTAAGATCTTCCTTTTTGTCTCTTAAAGGCAAAGGCATCTTGCCCAGCCTTCACGCTTTTCTTTTTACTTTCTTTCTTCTGGTATCAACACGATCATCCCCAACCAGCTTCCATGGCACAGAGGGAGAAAGCCCTAACAGCAGCCCAGACCAGTGTTTCATGAGCAGCATGGGTACTGGTGGGGGTCATGTTCAGGAGGATGGAAGTAAGCACATCTCCTTCAGTTTGCCTAGCCATGGTGGGGTAGCTCTAGTTTACCACTTGGGTGACATCTAGAGGAAGCACAAGGTTTAACACCAATTGAGCTCATGGGTGCAGAGCATGCAGTGCAAAGGGGCTGGGATGATAGTATGATAACTGATTTTTCTTCCTTATATGTTGTTTGTCTTTTGGCTTTTTCCCGGTAAGGGGTCGCCACAGCAGAACTCCGGTCCGCCAGTGATTGGCAGTAGATTTTTACGAAATGCCGAAGTGCCCAAACTTCAACGAAGGCACGCCCATTTACGCACGCATGTCTTTCGAATGCTACCCAACCACGGGGAGGACATGCAGACTCCACACAGAAGGCACTCCCAAGCCAAGCCAAGAATCGAACGGGAGAACCTCTTGCTGTATATAAGCCCCCTAAATGACCCCCCAGTCATTTTCTGAGGCTGACTTAGTGACGGATATTTCAGCCTAGCAAAGCAGCATCCCAGCTCAAAATGAAAAAAAATCCCTGTTATTATGTATTATTACTGTTGTTTTAATTAGCATTTGCATTAAAGCCTCCAGGCCTTCTTTTAAACTGCAAAGGTCCTTTCTTTACAAGTAGTTTTATAATTATTTGCTTGTGCTGTACTTTTAGAAGCCATAAACAGTGGATGTATTAGCATTGATACATGGCCACAGATTTTGCACAGCTACACTGCCATAACTGTTCAGAATTCTTTAAATGTGACAGAGAAAGTTACATATGAGTTAGCCACATCTCTTAAAGAGGTAAATAATCGTTTTCCACAACCACTTAACTAAGTTTGAAAATGTCACAGCCTTTCATGCAGTTCTGAGCTTCCACAAGGTCATTTACTTCTGCGATTTGAAGCAATTATTTTGGTCAGTGTAAATAGCATTCCTTCATATTGACCTTATAAAACACTTTAGGGCAGTACACTGTTCATGTACTTATCTTTTAAAGCACATTTGAGAATTTCATTGTATGCCGAGCAGTAAAGATAACATACTTAGGTGGTAAAAAACCTCTGTAAACAGAATTTTCATCATATTCTGCTACCTTGATTTTTCTTTTGCAATTGCATGGTCACAAGCCCTGTGTTATGGACTTCCTCAGGCCATTTAACTAGCAAGTTAAAGCAGAACTTCATGGGGACCATAGTAAGGGTGGAACTACAAGAATTTGCTAGGTGCAGGACATTAGTTATTTGTGATGTCATCTGGCAGTCTTGAGAAGTACAGATGCCCTTAGAACTGTTAAGTAATCAGAGATTTTGTTGAGTGAGCGTTAGAGGAGACTGGTGCAGAGTTGTGTAGATGTGTGCCGGATTTGAACAAAGGATTTCAGATGCAGTTGCAGTACTGTCCCTTGGGTCATCTTTTTCAACATGAACTGGTGGAATAAGGCTTCATTTGTTGCAGCATTAAGTTAAGATTTGCTGCCCTTGTACAGGTCTGAGTGGCACTGGATGGTGAACTGCGCCATCATGCCAGATGCTGAAAGAACCAACAAAATAATAATTAGCTGCAGAAATCAAAATAGAGTGTCAGTCATATAAATAAATAATTACATGAAACAGGAAAGAAACTGGTGCCTCTCTTTCATGTAGTGAGCAGGCATAGTGGCCATAACATTTTAGTGAGTGGCACAATCATGGATCTGCTGTGTACCAGCAAAAGTGGATTGCATCTACTAATTTCTGTGCTTTCAGTGCTTTACCTGTAACCTATTTATCTACTTCCTGTTATCTTCAAGTGTCCAGTCCTGCATCATGGCATTTTGGCTACTCCGAGAATACTATCCTTTCAACTTAAGATTATTCCCCTGACAGCAGTATTGGGAGGAGACCCAGTAAGCAGCATAACAATTTGTTCATGTTTAAATGCTGGTTCCCATGAAGTAAAAGGCAGAACAGTGAGGTGTGTGTGTGTGTGTGTGTTTTATATATCATGTATGTGTTTGTCTGTGTTTAACATGCACATATTTTTTGTATGTGTGTGTCTGTGTTTAACATACACATATTTTTTGTATGTGTGTGTCTGTGTTTAACATACACATATTTTTCCCAGTACCTGCCAGCCATTATTTACTGTATGACCCAATATGACTCTATGAATTTCATGCTTTTACCAAATGCACTGTCCAGTTTCATCTCATTTTACAAAGTTTGAGTTAAGCCCTACTTGTTCCACTTGTTAAACATGAACTTCCCGATTCTGTCGCTCGATGTCTTCCTTTCCCAGTTGTTAACTCCCTCCATACCTTTCATAACCTCTCTGATTGTAGGTGCCATCTCTTTTTTTTTTTCTATTTCTGGTAACTGCTTTCTTAGTTACTGTTAAGAATAGCGGTGTCAGTATCATGACATATTTTGGTTAAGGAGCTTTCATCCAGCCTAAAATCATCATCTCTTTAGTGGGAGGGAGGTGTCTCCCCACTTTGTTGTCTATCACTTCCTGCATCTACCCTGTAAATAAAGTTCTTGGCTCTCCCAGAAAACAAGTTCCCAGTCTTCCCTTACTCCTTTGTCATACCTCTAATGTGTTCCTTCCGTTTGTGGGAACGTGTTTCAACTTCTCTGCTGTATAAAAATATCTACGGAGGCATTTCCATGCAGGTATACTGGGTTTTCTTGCATACGTAAGAGTAAAACATATTTCTCCCCACTCTTCTAGTGAGATTTGCATGTTTAATTGTCTGTTCCTATCCTGATATTATT
Organism: Protopterus annectens; assembly: GCF_019279795.1. Taxonomy (NCBI): domain Eukaryota; kingdom Metazoa; phylum Chordata; order Ceratodontiformes; family Protopteridae; genus Protopterus; species Protopterus annectens. Next base: position 10,396,284 of record NC_056744.1, read on the forward strand.
TGTCTGATTATGTTTTGATTCTAATCTTCTGTATGCTCTTTTTCTCATTATTTGATCCGGCTTCCATAAGGTAACGAGCAATTTCCGGGACAGATTGTAACCCCTCTTGTCTTTGTAATTTTTTTTAGCGATTACCTCTCTCTCAAAAAAAAAAAAAAAAAGTTCCCTTTTTCCCAGTAAAATACCCTTATCTCCCTTAATCAACTTTTCCCAAAAGTGTAGTTCTCTGTATTCCTTCCTTATAGTCTTTTCATCTTTTTCCTTCCAAACCCTTCATCTCCTTTTACAATTTTACAATATCCAATTTTTCCATTCTTTTTTTTTTTGTCATCTAGTAAGAATGTGATTTATACTTTGTTCTAAATATTACTATACATATGTACTGTTGTTGTCTCCTGCACAAATATACCAAATTCCACTTTCTGCATTAAATCCTTCTTTTTTCTCAGCAGCATCGTTTTCCACTTAGTTTTATAACCTGTAATCTGATGTTGTCAATCTTCATCTGTTCTTGACTTCTGGGTTACATTTCCAATCCTCAGTACCAATCTGGCAGTTATATAGCTCGCATCAGCCAAAAAAACTCTTGAGCTAAAAGTCTACTCACAATACCCCTCTCTGCATTACCTCAGATCTTGTTTGACGCTCTTACAACAGGATGTGTCAATTGACTCCTCTCTCATAGCTAAATAAAAATGTATTTTTTTCTTGTAATTTCTCTGACAAGCACCATTTTTGGTTAAGGGACTTCTGCTTCTACTGTTAAGGTTTTCCTAGTAGCCATTTCAAATTTTCATAATGGTTTTGGTGACCAGCCCTTGTTTTCTCACAGACTTTGTAAGGTTTTTCTTAAGGGGGCAATTTGTCTAAAGCCCCCATTCAAAGATCCTCTGCTGACATGGGACTTGATTGTCTTGCAGTCACATACATTATCACCTTTGAACCTGCAGCTACCTGTGACTTAAAAGTTCCTCTGTTGGAAAACACTGTTACTTATAGCTGTTACCTGTGTGAGACGAGTTTCCAAATTACAAGCTCTATGTTCAAAGTCACCTTATCTAGTTTTCCATAAAGACAGAGTTTCACTCAGAACAAATCCGTCCTTTCTTCCTAAAGTAATTTCAGAGAACAACATCAATCAATCTATAGATTTGCCAGTATTTTTCCCAAAATTTTCTAATAAGGGCAAATATTGTTTACACCTTTTGGATGTGCCCAGACAGTTACGTTTTTACCTGGGCAGAACTAAGGAGTTCAGACAATCAGAACAGTTATTTGTTTCATTTGTGGGAGCAACCTTGGGCAAACCTGCCTCTAAAGTTCTCTGTCAAGATGGTTACGAGATTGTATTTCCTTTATTTACACTAAAAATAATCTAAAGCTTATTATGCCGGTGAAGGCACATTCCACCAGATCTATGGCAACATCAGCTGTTTTTCATTCTAAAGCTTCCATGTCTGAAATTTGCAGAGCTGCAATATGGGCTACCCCACATACCTTTATTATTCACTCCAAATTGGATATGGTCTCTAGGAGGAAAGCCTTCTTTGGTTCTCAGGAATGTACTTCCATAGGGCCATCCAGGATCTAAGGTAGCTGGGGACTCTGTCCCAGAAGTCAAGAGTAGATGAAGATTGACAACATCATCTAAAGACATTATGTCTTACCATAACTTTCCATCTGTGTTGTCGATCTTCATCTATTCTTGCATCCCACCTCACCTGCCCCCTCCTATGGAGTCCTGGTGGAACGACTTGCAGTGCTGGGATTCCCTGTAAGGATACACCTTGGGCATGGCTTCTGACTTGAGTTAGGTCTCACTGTATTGTTTTCTGTAAGTTACAAACTCGATCTGAGGTAATACAGAGAGGGGCATTGTGGGTAGACTTTTAGTTCGAGAGGTTTTTTTGGCTGATGTGAGCTGTATAACGGCCGGATCGATTCCAAGGATCGGAACTGTAACCCAGAAGTCAAGAGTAGATGAAGATTGACAACACAGATGGAACATTATGGTAAGACGTAACTTATTTTTTTTGAATAACATGTTAGTCTTAATTGTGCAGCTTTGTGGTATTCCTCAAAATTTGGCAAACCCACCCCCCACCCCCTTGATTTGGTGGCAGTTGTATTTTTTTTTTCAGTTTAACTCTCTCTCTCTCTCTTTTCCCATATGAATTATTTTCCTTCACTGTTAATTTTAGTCTGTGTTTACCTTAAAGGGGAGTGACAGTATGCTTGGCTTACAATAAAACTAAAGGTACAAAAAATATTTTTATATCCATAATTTTACTATGTCTATTCTCTTTAATTTCCACTGTCTCAATTTTAAAATTATTTTTGTGTTTTAGTCAACGTGTCTATAGCTGCAGTGCATTTGTTTAGCATGTAGTGGTTTCCACAGCTTTTCAGCCTGCACAGAGCTGCCAGAGCATGAGGAACTCTACATTCCCTGTTATCTTATAAACTCGCCTACACTTATTCTCTTCCTATATTGGGCAATTGACTTCCTTCCTTTAGAGATTTCTTTAACTGTTTTATCCCCTTTTGGAATTCACAGTTGCCTCCTTGTCATATGAAACAAGTGTAGATTCATATTTTACACACCCCCCCACCTCCAAAATTTTTATTTTCAAGGTTTGTCTAATTCTTCCTTGCCCTCTTTCTACTTGAATGGTTCAGCCCATGTCAAGGAAGTACTGCCTCTTTGAGCTAATAGTTCTTGTCTTTTTTTGCCTTTAGCCTGTCTTCGTATTTGCCCATCTTTAACATTGTCCCTTTTTTCCATAAGATGTATAATATGTCTTCCTTTAAGTTGTAGATAGTAACTTGACTGTAATTGGTTTTGGACATGTGGAACTCATCCCTGGTGCAAATATTCTGTGTGTCCATTCAGTTCTTTTTCATTGAAGTATCCCGGTCCACTGGTGAATGCAATCTGGCATGCAGCTCTTCTAGTCATTTTCTTTCACTTTTTCTGGTATCCCGTTAAGTCTTGAATCCTCTGTTCTGGATTTGCCCTCTAACTCTATTCCTATGTGTTTTAAGTTTTTCATGTTTTACCTCTCGTTTTTCTAAGTTTCCTTTATATTCCTTTTCAGATGTCTGGACAGATGAAGTATTAGTTGCATGCCCAGACCAAGCTTCTTCCATGCTGTTTATCCTTTGATTGGTTGCTGTTATATTCTGTGCAAATCTCATTGATTTTGAATATGTCCTTACATATTTGATCCAACCTTTTCTCTGTCATAATCTGTTTGCTCTCAGACATTTCTGCAATGGTTTTCCTTAATTCTTGCCATTTTTTCTGGTTATCCATTGCCAATTATTTGCAGGCTTTTTAGTTATTTGCAACTTTTCTGCTCTTATTTCTTTCTTTCTTTTTTTTTTATTTTACTCCCCATTTTTTTTAGCTGTGATAGGAGTTCCTGCTGCCATAAAAACACATATCTTTATTCCTGGAAGTGTGGGCTTTAGTATATTATTATTGATCCTGTGTCACACAGTTCTTAGGCTAGCTTCGTAATGCACTGGCATCTCACACCATGTTGCATCAGGCTTTTTTTTTTCATAAAGTATGTCCCTAACCCCTCTTCTTAGAAACTGCATATACACTCAAAGAAGTGAGTATATTCAGTGCTGTAAAGGTATGTACTTTCTCAAAAATAACCTGTGAAGGCTACTTGTACATGGCATCCCAAAGGCAAAGTGCACATCCCAAGTTTTGCTGTTTGCAAGATGTCCTTCCTCTAATAAGTGTATGCAGTGCAGCAAGTTGGACTGCCTCCCTCGTTGATTTTCACTACTCCCTACCATCCTCTCCTGCCCGGCTCGCCCAGCACCTGAGCCATTAATCAAATTCTGTTCATCTGGGCTTTATACCTCCATGTTATGTAGCAGAAACTAGCATTCATATTGCCTTGTTGGCAAAGCACCTCTTTTGGAGGTGGTATTGTAGGGAAGAGTGAACTTGCACTGAGCAGTTCAGGTTGATTGTGTTTTTGAGTCTGCAGTGATGAGAACACAACAAGACTTAAATATTACATAGCTCTGCAAGGTACTTGAAAAGACCATGCATCTACCAGGTCAGGTAATCACACAATCATCTGTCTGCTAGGTACCAGCAAAAAAATGGATATGGTAAGTGCCTAGAGACTATGCAGGGGGCCTCAGCTATGTATTTTATTTCTTTGAGAATGGGTAGGAGCTGCAGTCCATGGATCTGCACAACTGCCCGTAATAATCTAATGGTCATCAAAAGGTATGGTCTCACAGTTCACATCACTGGCACTAAGATTGAAATGTAAAAGGCACACAACCTGGATATCTAGATGGGAAACAGAAAATACACCCCTGGGATTCCACTGTGTTCCTGCTGGACAGGGGCTTTGGGTGTTGACTTGTCTAAATATGGGCTAAAGTCTTGGCTAGGCTTATAAGGCCCTCAGGGCCAATAACCTAGTAACTTCCTATGATCCTATGAATGAATTACTGAGCAAGTCAAGCTGAGGGTTGTCGTTACAAACATGCAGTAAATATGCATTAATACCTTGGGCTATGGGTTTACACCATTCACATCCAAGAATAATTTTCACGAGCAATATCTGCTGATCAGGGTTTTGGAACCTACCTTCCCAGGCCTATTTTTCACTTTTGTCTGGATTCAGTGCATAACAGTGCTGCCCCCTTCCACAGTAATTGTACTTTGAATAAACCGTCTCACACACACAAAATACTTTTTATGAGAAGGCTGGTAATATCTCCCAATACTACTGCTTTCTGGCCTAGCCAAAGTAGGTCACTGCTTCATCTCAAGATTAGAAGTCGAATTACTGTTCCAGTCTTGAAAAATAAGCCTAATAACTGAAAACACGAATGGTAATGTGTATCAGAGGAGTAGTCTGGCCAGTCAAAAGCAGATATCAGCAACTGGTCTCCATCAACCACAGGCTTTAAAGATGAATAAATAAAAATAGTTAAAGAAGTTAGAAAATGTAGTTAAATATACAGAGAAATATTTAATTGCACAGGAAAAATGTGAATAAAAACATTTTGAGTAGATAAGATGCTTATAAGAGGACTCTGTCTAACCAGATTAAAACCTTTCCTAAGATGTATTTAACTGGAAAAGATATGGGGCCCTATCTGCACTGAGTTTTCAGCACGTAACAGAGACATAAGTGCAGACCTTCAGTATTAAGAGTAACATACCAGTGTCTATTCATAGTCCTGAGCAGCACCCAGTGTAAACAGTAAAATGAATGGCTGTAGGTTCAGCAGTCTTCTGGAGAGAAGGTCATTCCCTCTGATGCTAGGAGGAGTGAATTGTACCGAGCCCACCGTGGGAGGCATACCATTAACACCATTCTTTCAAGCCTTTCTCCCATCAGAAAACCACAGTCAGTTGTATTTTCTAGAACTTTCCTTGAGTTATAGTTCTGACCTGTTTTTGCTGAAAGTATTTTTTTTTTGTTAGCAATCCCCCATACAGAAAAAAAATAAATTAATTACAAATTCAGAACAAGTAATTACCTACTCAGCATAGCTGCCCTTCACCCAAACAAGAACTTTTATCTTTCGGTTTACTCCTTGTAGCTAAGAGAGGCAGAATTGTTGCATTGTCTTTCATACAGTTGTACATATCTGTTGTACTGTTCACATTTTATATATGTTGTACTTCATAAAAGAATACTATTGCAAGCCTTACATACTTTTTTATATGATGTACATAAAAAACAGACATAAATCTTGCATATTTTTTAAATTTCATGCATGCCTGATTGTACAGCTCTGCCACATCATACCTGAAAGAATAGTTTATTTGAACCTCAGTGATGTAATACAGTCTGATCAAAAACGGTGGCAGATTTACACACAAACATCACGCATGCCTCCATAACTGTGTATTCAAATCCCCCTGTTGTCTGCACACCCCCCCGCCCCCCGACACCACCTGCTTGTAATCTTCTATCTTCAGTACAGTTTCTGCCTTGGAGAGTGTGCCAAGACATTTGTTCCTGTCCCTGTTCCCCCTCCCCCTGAAGATATGTGAGCAGGCTTGGCCTCATTATTGTTCTACTCCCCCATGCCAGGTAAAACAGGTGCTTGAACCACTTATTGAACTGGGGTCACGTGGGTTGTAGTCTGTGTTTTTGTCCTTCTACACCAGCAGAAAGCATTGATGCTGTCAGTAATACTTGGGGAAGGGGGTTGATGACCCATGGAATCACTTGGGATCAGTGTATGTACTCTTGTACAGAGACACTGGAATGGCTGGTATAGAAGTACCACTGGACACGAGGGACTATATCACCCTACCCTTTACACTCGTGTTCGTTTTTTGACTGCTCCTAATGAGAATCATTTATACAGGTGGGCTTGAGAGATTGTTCTGCTAGTAACCAGCAGCTGAAGGCAGTGCTGAGTCATGTGATAAACTCCTAGAGTCCAGTCAGTAAGTTTAAGTTGCTGTATGATTTAGTTTGATGCCTTCAGTATGACAGATCATTGGAGATGGGAGTATAGGAAGTTCTCTGATGCCCCAGAATAATACAGAAACTTCTAACAGAGACAAAATCGTAGCCATACCTCCAGTTATTGAGGACTTAGAAGATGCCTTTGCCATTGCATCTGTGGAACCTGACTTCAACCCCCCTGCTTCGAGGAGTTTATAGGATTGTAAATTTCCTGCAAGTACTTGTAAAAAAATCCTGTTGATCCAGTTTTGCTGTCACTGAATGCCAGCAAGGAGACTGGGTTTCCAACCAAGAACCCACTTTCTATTGATGCTGAGAGTAAGGTAGTTGAATGCATTGGGAAGAAGCTTATGCTTTTGCTACCCCAGCTTTCAGAAGATTAAACTGTCAAACATATTTGTTGAATTATTAGCAGACTCGCCATTCTCTGTGGAAGGATAGTGATAGAGAGATTGAGCATAAGACCCAGGAATATAAGTGCTAGAATTATGCCACCTCACCACTCAAGTTAGCTGTCAAGTGTGGCTGTGAAGCTGTGAATAAGCCATGCTTGGTGGCAGCCACTGAGTCATTCACAGACATGCCTGCTGATGACTGCGCCTCTGTCAGACGATGTCCAGCACAGTTCCGTAGTGCACCACTAGAGAAAAGCTGTTTGTTCGTCACCCTGTGCTCGAGACTGGAGGAAAATGTGGCAATCGTGGTGTTTGCTTACGTACACCCACAACCACCACACTAACAGTTGGCCTTTCTTCCAGAGGCAAGAAAAAAGTAAACAACCAAAAGATGAGAAATCCTAGTATAAGAAACATTGCCAAACAGATCAGAAAGGCAACCTGGAGTCCCTCAGGGGTGAGACCCTGAGAAGGAGTAGCTATGACTCACCCCCACTTCTTGTTCCCTTTTCACACCAGATCCCACCCCAGCCCATTTTCTGTTTGAACACTTCCCCTTCCTCCATTGGCACTTGAATAATAGGGTGTTGCCTAGCCCTCCTTGTAGATGAGTGGGAAAACAATTGCCTGAAACAAGTAGGTCTTGCAAGCCTTGGTTTAGGGGTACACGTTTCTCTTCCTAGAAAAGTTAGAATTAAGTACCCCACCAGTTCCAAGTGAGCAAAGACAACTCCTTTTACAGATTTTTTTTGCAGGTCCCAAAAAAAGGAAGAAGAAACAGCAAGGCACAGACTTTTACTTAAAAAAAGATGGGTTGTAGAGACCTATCATAGACCTTTTGCGGTTAAAAAATTTCTGAAAAGACCAAAGTCCAGAATACTAACCTTTTATACCTTTCTGCTTCTCCTTTTTCTCCAGTCCTTCATGATCACCTTGAACCTGAAAGATGCTTACTTTCACATACCCCTAACAAGGGAAGACGGGTGCTTCTTGAGAACTGAAGTAAGGGATTCCATTTCCAGAGTAGTACTTTGCCCTTTGGTTTATCCTCTGCACCCAGGGTAGTCACAAGTGTCTCTGGCTGTGGTAATTGCCTTCCACAGGACCAAGAGCATCCACATTTACTCATATCTGGGCAACTGACTGATTCATTCACCTAGCTTCTAGGAGATAGAGCGATACAAAGGGCGCTACAATTCGCCTGCATCCGAAACCTATGATTCTGTTTGAACCTGCCATAGTTAGTCACACTTACTATTCATGAGACAAGCCTTGTTCCTTGGAGCCCATTGGAAAACTGTTCATCATTCATTAGTGGGCCTTCCTTCCTCAAGAAATACTGCTCATGACCTGTTGCGTCCCATTTGTATCATAGCAAAACTAGATCTGTGTAATGGAGTTTCTAAGGACACTGGGTCTGGGTTGCATGGCCTCTTCAATCCTTGCGGTCCCTCTAGAAAGAGAACATAAGAGGAAGCTTTTAGTGATACCTCAGAAACAAATGGTACCGGCATACTCAGTCCTTGCAACATTCCAGTCCTTTCCTCCTCTGTATCAGGAAAGAGCTCTCATGGTGGTACAACACAGGAGTCTCAGTTGAAATAGGCCCAGACATCCAGATGTTGACTTCAGATGACTTGGATACAGAGTGGGTAGCCCACTCAGGGGATTTGAAGATCCATGGTGTCAGGGAATGAAGAATGAAAGAAAAACATCAGCATAGAAGATTAACCATCAAGGCCTTAATATCCATTTGGAAACGAAGGAATCTTACCCAACCTCATGGACAGCACCACAATGATGTGAAACATTAACACATAGGACAGCATTAAGTCAGATCTCTTGTGAAGGCTTGCTATGGAGGCATGGGATCAGTCCCAGGAGTCAGGAATGATCCTCAGGGCAGCCCACAGCCCTTCTTAGGACCATCTGAGCAATACAGAAGTGGACCATCGTGAATTGATTCTGGACAGGATGTGAACCGTCATTAATGGATTCTGGACAGGAATAGCTTTTTTTTGTATCTTTTTCACAAATGGAGTGTACCAGAAGTGAACCTTTATGTTTCTTAAGAAAACAGACAACTTGGAAAAATTTTGCTTAAGGGAACCAACTCAAGGCGGAAACATATGTTTTCTCCATCAGCTAGGCAGGCAATTCTCTGTATACTTTTCTTCCAATCCCTCCTCTCGCCATTTAATTTGTAAGATAGAAGTTAGAAGGACAGAAATGTTACTCATAGTTCCATTTTAGCTAAGGCAACATTAGTTCTCCTTCCTATTCAGTAAGCTAAGGACAGAGCCCTTGCAGTGGCTTTAGCGAGTGAGTCTCTTGACCTAAAACAAGGGTTGCTTTTAAACTCCACTCTGAGGTCTGCTAAAAATAATTGCATCTCGTTTGACTTGCAGTTATTTGATCTCAAAACATCTAAAACATTATGAAGTTCTGAGCCAAAACAGCAACTCTCCCAAGGTCAAAAAGAAAGAAAAATGTCCTTTGAACTCATGCTGTGTGGACAAGTACCAACATATCCAAATTATTTTATATAAATATTGACTACCAGGTCACACAAACTCAAAGAAGAGGGAGAATTTGAGGAAGGTGTAGCATTCACCTTCTCAGAGTCTGGCCTCCATGACATGGCACTAATGTTCTTTTTAGCCTGATGTTCTAAGGCTCAATCAGCAATGCATTTACGAAGAGTAGGGCTGACCCCAGCATGCGGATGCCAAGGTTGACAGCCCAAATGATTTAGCTCTTATTCCCGTTAGGCACATGTTTTCCAGGGACATGCTCACTGTATTGAGGGAGGCTAGAAAACCAAATAAAAGAGCATCTAAAATGAATAGAGGCATCTCTTGATACAAAGGAGAAGTGGTCAGGACTCAAAACAGATCTGATCTTCATGTACTCGTCAGTCCTTTAAAAAAGTCAGAGTTGTCTTATAACTCTGTGAGGGTATGTGTCATACCTCTTACAAACTGCCTGCCTTTTGTTGCCAGTAAAGTTATCCCTTAAAAGGGTGCCACCTGAAATCCTCCAAGAAGGAACCTACTCCACCATGGGGACCTCATCTTTGTTCTTGAGAAGCTCCCATTACCTACCTCTGAACCATAACTCTCAACTGTTCCAATTTAATTCTGTCCTTCTTAATCCCTCATACAACTGGTGACTTTTGGAGAAAAGGTAGTGAATTACAGTAAATAAATAATGATAATTAGAGTTGTAGAGTTCTTTTACTACAGAAAGTGCATGTTAATTCACATTCTCTTAATCTGTCAATGTCTCAGGCTAATAGTACTTGTATTTTAAAAGTGTCCCTGATTCTTTCTGAATTTGTCCCTGATTGGTTGAGAGCTGTGCTCTGAACAAACTGCTTCTGCATCCTTAAAGTTCTTGACCTGGAAAACTCTTGTCGGTGTTTGTTACTTTGGCCGGAATGATTTCAGAATTACAGACCCCTATGTGTAAAGAACCTTCTTTTAATTATCGACAGCCACAAGTTCACTCCATGCGCCAACCTTTTCTTCATGGGCAGTGTAAGAATTGGAGCTGTCCTTGACTCAGGCCATTCGTCTCTGTGCTCTTTTCTATCTCCAGAACAGAGGGAAGAGGATTCTACATGCCCTGGATGTGCAAAGGCAATTGAGATTTTACCGGGATGGGACAAAAGACAAAATTAAAAAAGAGCAGTTATTTATATTGTGTGCTAAAGGAGGGTCTGTTTCCAAACCGAGCATGTCTGAATGATTACTAACATGTTGTGTTTGTTTCTGTTACTTGTTTCATGGTAGGACTGTACCTGGCAGGAAAGAGCCAATTCTAGTAAAGGGACAGCAGCTACCACTCCACACCTTCTCCAAACATTAAGGCCATCCTGCAAGGGCTAATTCAGCAAGCCTTTCTTAGGGCCAGACACCCATTGGTCCCTGAGCTTTGGGATTCTTTGCAAGTGTGGATATTACAGCAACAGTGAACCAAACGGTGCACATTGTACATTTGTGTCCTAATACAAATTACCATAAGGGTAGATGAAAGAGTATGTTCACAGTTCCAATACTGTCTCCCTCCATCCCTGTTCTTTCTAACCTTTGGTTATTTAGCAGCTGGGTTGGGTACACAGTAACCCTGACCCTTCTTTCCTCTCTATTTTCAAAACAAGGCATACTCCCTCATCATGTTGATCAGGAACTTGGAGACGTAACTTTGGAGGGGTCATCTTATATCATAGATGAGGGCAGTTCTTCTGTTGTCACATGAGTAGGTTGTGCTGTAAATCAGATAGCTACATGTTCTTGGAAGGCTGCTAAGGTGAGAGAAAAACAAAGATGATGCAGGCAGATGGCTATGTCTTATAGCACAGACATGTTGATGTCCAGGTGGGAGGACACTCTTCTGGCCTAGTGAGAAAGGATACTAAGCTCTGGATGTCAGACCAGACATAAGACCTTCAGAAGCAGAAGTCACAAATGTTAAGATTACTACTGCGAATATATACAGAATTGTATAATTACCCTAAGACAGCTACATTTTCTGTGCCTTGATACAGATTTTGTCACACAGATCTGATTACCCACATTGAGTGTGTGGTATGAATTCTCATTAGTTAGTGTGTTGTTAACATATTATGCAGGCGAAATGTTATCTGGATTATTTGTCTAAAAAACACAGATTTTAGTCTCTGGCATCTGTGGAATCCTTTGAAACTCTGCCCTTAGTAAAGATGGATGGTTAATTTTTTTGACAGCTTTCTGGTTGTTGGTGTATTACTTGTTTTGTGTTAATAACTTAGTTTGCCTTGTTGGTCCAAGAACCTTTTTCAGTGGAGACAGAAGGAGCAGGGCTCCTATTAAATATGTAGCTAAGCAGTTGTTTCTGTACACGTCTCACAAATACAGGTTTGAGTATGGTAGAGCCAGTAACTGTATGCATTATTTAAAGTAGGTGCTACAGAACTTGGAAGCAGTGCTAAACACTGGATGTAGACATTTCAGGCAAGTAATAATAAGCAGAAGTCTCAGGAAACATTGTGTTCATAACTGGGTGGAAAGGAAGAGGTGCAGGTTATAGTATATTACAAACAAGAAATGGCAAGAGTTTTAATGCCAGCTGGGTTAAGAAACAGTGAGGAGGGTTATCTTCAACTAAGATTTACAGGCTGTTTCACACTGGCAACCACAGCTGTCTTTTTTCAGAATGTGTATATAGAATAGTAATGTAATGTTCTTTTAACTGACAGAAGTCACCCAGCATTGCAATTTTCTTACTTAGCATCTGGGTCTGCATAACAAAAATCCCGACCTCTAGATGACTGCTACTGCTGTGGTATCAGGGGTGAGCAAAATGGTGACTTTACATCTCAAAGAAGCAGTGTCCTCAGCACGTCCTGCTAAGTTTTCTTTCAAGTCTTTTGATTTTCATGGCATATCTTTGTTCACTGTTTGATCATGGTGTGGCCAGAAAGGCTTTTCTAAGCTGTCAGGCATCTAGTAACCAGTCTGTGCTTTATGGTGGTGTGCCATCTTCAGTTCAAACTCTCACTGTTTTCCTCCTGTTTTTTGTTCAGTTGATGGTATTGGTGTTGCCAGAGCACATTACAGGAACTTATTTGGTTTGCTGTGGTTTGTGGTTGCTTGTGTCCAGTCCTGCATGCTTAAGAGCTAATCTGGTACCTACATTTTGATCTGCTCCATGTTCAAGTTGAAGCAAGTGTCTGCCAAGGTGGGCATCAGTTTTGTGTAGTGATCAAAAATGTTTTCCATCTTTTCTGCATGTCTTATCTGTATGATAGCCAGGCAGCCCTCATAAAAGTGCTCCTTTTACTGTGGGGAGGGAGTTAAAGGTTAAAAAATGGTAATACACCAAGACGCATACAGCTTTACAGAAGAGTAAATGTGCGGACCCAGCAGCATGTGGAAGATGCAGAGAGGTTTTAAACATAACCACGTTTCACTGGTTGAGTGCATAGAAAACCTGCTTATGATCCTGGGAAGAACAGAAGGCTGTGGGTTCAATTCCCATACTAGATGCTTGATTTTGGGTTCAGTACTGACACTATACAACAGCAGGAGGGAAGCTGTACTGCTGATGCACTGTCTTTTTGATTGAGATGTTAAACAGATGCCCTGTCTTTCTGAGATGGTGGCAGTATATGGGGTGTTGTACTTCTGAGGTACTGTACTTTGGATGAGATATTAAACTAATGTTTTGCCTTTCTGAGTTGGTAGAAGCTCACTTAGATGTTAAAGACCATGTGGCCTTTTAAAAAGAATAAACAAGTGAAAGGAGGTCCCTGTCATCTAGACCAAGTTACCTCTAGTCAATGTGAATGCCATCTTAAATATCTCCTGAAACATAGACCATGTCTTATGGGAATTATTTGGTAAATAAAATAAATAATATTCTTCAGTCTCATCTGACATGCAAAAAAAAATGTAAGAAACAGCATGCTGGCCACAAACAGAAAACACAAATACACTGAAACACAGAGATGGACTGGGGCCAACATAAATTTTACTATTAGTCAAGCTTTCAGACTAACAGGAACCCTTCTTTGGGTGTTAATGTTAAATACAATGCTGCCCCATGAAGGGAAGTAAATAACTTCTTTCTTACTGACTAAGAAGGATACCTGAAAAATGCCAGTGTCAGAAGAAAGTGTGTAGTGCAGTGCTTAGTGCAACTACTACTCCTCAGAGATGCACATTCTTGTCTGTTTGTGTGTGTATTTGCGAGAGAGACAGACACTTTAGAAGATGAGGTTATATGGCCTGCCATAAAACTGAAGGTTCTCCATGCATGTTGCATTAGAGTCCATGTTCATTTAGCAGAGAAGATAGCCACTCAAAAAAGGACTCTTGACATTTAATTAGAAAGTAAGTCCCAATGAAAGTAATGTGTCGGGGGGGGGTAAAATCTAGAGAAGGAAAGAAGTCATACTTTATTACTCTTTCTAGACAAAGCATTCTTAGTGAGGTAAATGTCTTGATTAATGCAGATTCACATTTTTGTGTAATGTCTAGTTCATAGAGAAGTCATGTTGTGAAAAGGGCAGAAACTAGAAAAATATATTAGGTTACATGTGTGATGGATGATGTGTACACTCAGTCAGGCTGTGGTATAGCTAAATAAAAGAGAGAGAAAAAAATTCTGTTGACATGTCAGTCAGTGGTTCTGACGGATACCTGTACAGTACAGAACAGAATTTTGTTATACTGTTTAAATGTTAAAGCCTTCCTGATTTTGATTAGCAGTGTTTTGACATGTAAGCTTGTTATTTGTAATACTGCAGTAATTTTTTTACTGTAACAATGTGAATAACTGCTGTTTAATTCATAGAATACATGCCATCTTAGATGGCACAGATGTTATGTGACTACTGTATGTACCATGTTCTTCATCAAGAACTATGATTGTATTAACATTACTTTGTGGAGCTTTTCTTTCCGGGCCTCTGCTGAAAAAGGACCTGCGTCCAGTTGGACTTTCCCGGTCAAAAAATGTAAATAAATAAATAACGAACATCTGTTACCCTTTATTATACTGTGTTCACTGCTTGTTGTTGAGTGGGAAAGTTTTTAATTGTTGAAGTGTCTCATAAAACCAAGATCCAGGTCAAGAGTTTAATACGTTTGGCTGCTGAAAAAAAGCAATTACTAGAAAATAGAAATCCAGTCTAAACCAGTTGTAACTGACATATTGATTATTGTTAAAGAGTTAAAAAGTAAAAGTGGGGTCTTTAAAAAAAGGAAAGGAACAAATTACATAGAAGTAAATAGAATTTGTGGTAACAATACAGAATGATGTTCAGGAGGAGTGAGGTTTAAGGGAAGGCAGGAACTGAACAATTTATGTAATGCTGGAGTAAGTGACAATTGTTATAAGAAAGAAAACATATATGTGATGTATTTCATCCTTTGGATGAGACTATAAAACCGAGGTCCTGTCTGCTTGAGTTGGTGGTAGCTTAGGTGGATGAAAAGGTTCCTTGGCACCCATCTAAAAGAGTAGGGGAAGTTCAATGATGCCCTGGATAAATTTCCCCAAGCAGTATAAATACCACCTTGATTCTCCCCTGAAAAGTGGCCAGTAGTGTAGTGGGACTAACCTGGTAAACTAAAAATAGGTAATGAATGAAATTTTCTGTTTTCCTTGTAATTTGTACTGCCTCACTGCTGTCTTCTATTTTATATATTGTGTTGCATTTTCTTTACAGTTTTACTTGTATTCAAATTTCAGTTGCATATTTTAATTAGGAAAGAAACTACAGCTGTATCTTTTGTGAGTCACACAGAAATTAAAGTTTTCCCCACCCTTCCATCTTGGTGCTGTTGCGTTTTTGATCTTTCGCACCTAGCCTGAGTAGAATTTCATATGTTCTGATTCCTGCAGAGTTCCTACCTGGACATCCTTCGCCTGAGCTAAAATTCTGTAAACAAATGTATGTATCTCAAAAACTATAAAAGTTGCTGTTGCTATGATGCCCCTGCACTGGCCCAGTAATCAAGGAGCCTCGATCCTCACCACTGGCAACAGTGGGGAACGTACACACTGGGAGGATGACAAGTACACACACAGTATGAAAGTTATTTAGAACACACTCCTCTTGATAATAGTGATATTAATGTGTCAGCCAGACCTAATGGTAATTTTATATTCAACAAATAATTTGGTAATATGTAAAATTAATTACCATAAGCATGTAACAAGTATTCAGGTATTGATATCTCTGTAACCATAGTAGATAGACCCCAGCTATCAGTATGACTTTTGCTCATGCAAATGTGATCTTCAGATGGCTGCAAAGCAGTTTTGTAGATATCACTCAATTTTTTTAGATATTTGCATAATTTTATATATATATATATATATATATATATATATATATATATATATATAAGCACAGATACACACACACATATATGCATATATTAATAAACAAATATAAGTAAATATCTGCAAAACAATGATAGTTAGGTACCAACTATCAGTGTAATGTTTTTCCAGTACTGTGTGTACCTTTATTTGTTACTACGGGGTACAAAAAAAACACATTCAGGTTCAAGTTATTAATGAAATTATGAACATATGGCATACATTCATAATATTTCTGGAAAAACTCACATTTTGAGGAGCTGTTCCTGACCTCTGGTGAATAGGCATGTGATACAATGTGTCCAGGTAGACCGAGCCTGAGATAATTACATAAATATTATTTACGCATATATGGATATCTTACTACTAAAAAAGTATAAATATCTGCAGTTTGCTGACAGACAGATGTGGGTAAGAATGACAACTTTTGCAGCATTATGTAAACTTTCAATTCAGATTTTTAACAGAAATATTAATATGGCACATATTCATAACTTTGTCATAAGAAGAAATCACACTTTTTTGCCTACTAACCACAGTAGTGTAGTCAACATACATTATTCACCTGTTTGCTAAGCTGTCTTACGAAATGCAGTCCCACCAACATAAGTGAACTGTCTGAAATATTTACTTGAAATATGTAAATATGCATACATTTCATATTTGTTGCTAAACAAATCCAAATATTTGCAAAATGGTGGTAGTTAGATCCCAGTTTTCTATTACTCTTCTTTTCAGCATTATATAATATTTTCACTGATCGTAAAGTGCCATCAGCTCTACGTTAATCAGGTTATTAATAAACTATGTGATATAATCCTTATTTAGCATAAATGTAAAAATCACACTTTCTTGCAACCTCATTTAGATATGAAGGTATTCTTGACCTCTGTGTTGACTTGGCCTGTCACATGGAGATGTTACTAAGTGGACAGTTCCGGAAATATATTTGGAGATATACTATATATATATATATATATATATATAAACTATGTGATATAATCCTTATTTAGCATAAATGTAAAAATCACACTTTCTTGCAACCTCATTTAGATATGAAGGTATTCTTGACCTCTGTGTTGACTTGGCTTGTCACATGGAGATGTTACTAAGTGGACAGTTCCGGAAATATATTTGGAGATATACTATATATATATATATATATATATATATATATATATATATATGTATATATACACACACATATATATAATGTATGTCGAATTGCATATAAATAAGGAAGTAGAAATATTTACAAATCGGTGTTAGTACACCAGATTTTCCAGTATTATGTAAGCTTTCATTTGATACTTTGAAATTTATGTAAACAACCTCTTGTCAAGTTATTACAAGACATATATTCACAATCCTGCATGAAAATAAAACAGACTTTCTTAGTTACTAACCATCCCATTTGAGTTAGCAGTCCTAACTGTAAAGGATATGTCTACTCCAGGAAACACTCCATATATCATTGAACTAAATAATTATTAAACACAACCTGAAGCACGGGCACAAAATTGGGAATAGGTATCACTTTATGCACCTAAAACGTAGCTTGAATAATAAACTTGGCATTAGTAAGCTTTTTCCTGAAGGCTAAATTCTGAAACTTACAAATATGTCATTTATTTACTAACTGTAATCCACATAGGTCTGCCAGAATATAACACGAGCTTTACAAGAAACAGATCAAAATATGATTTAAAAAAAGGGAGGACATTCTGTAAGATTAGGACAGTTGAGAGCATCTGTCCCCTCTACACATACACTGCCACCAATTGCAGCCACTTGTATGACTGCAACTGTATGCATCAGATGTTTGATTGTGATGCAGTGAGTGAATAGGTCACTGCTGTCAGAATACAGATTGAAGCTTAATACCCCCCCAAACACCTGTTAACCTCTTACCTCAAGAATAAAAGAAAATGTATGTATGCACATGTAAATAACCACACATACAATATTATTATTATTACTACATCTTATGGTGAGCAGTGGACGTATTGCACAAAATTACATACTCACACAAACTTTTGTATAGGTTCATAGGTTGGTACTAAGCTATCGGCCCTATACAAGCCTATCCATAACAATTCCCTGAATATTTCTTCCCACAATATTTACTTCTCTGGACCCCTGTCTAGCAGGGTGACTGGCGTGATCCCCAGGGTGAATTTCTTATCTCCCATTTAATTGTCAAGGTTCCTTTTGAAGAGGGCCAAGGAGGTGCTCTGCTTGACAGGTATGGGCAGTCTATTCCAGAGTACGGGGAGTCTCTGGGTCAGGAACCTATCCCTCCAGCATGTTTTGTTCATTGTGATGACAAGGTTTAGATCCCTGGAGTGTGTGGCTCTGAGGGATAAAAATAAACAGCCCTTGCAGGGCTTGAACCCAGGACCATGCACACCACAGTCAAAAAAGTTTACCAATATAGATATACATATAAACACTCACACTATTATTATTATATTTATAGGCACTTGTACATATAAAAAGCTATGTACATTATTAGTACTTCTGTAAAAAGCACAACCATTGCATCTTACACTCAGTACTTCCTGCAGTATTCAGAGATAGGTAGTAATACTGAAGTAACACAAGTGGAGGCCAGTAGGTTTAGCAAACCAGTTAGCACAACCAAACATGATTAACACCTAAGATGGGTCAGTTAATAGCGTAATTGAAATTAGACCATTATATTCACTTTTGTAACTTAGAATTCCATTATCATGTGCACACATTACAATGTGTAGCCTTTCGGAGTGGAATGCAGGCCGGCCAAGACTTTCACTTCAGGTGTTAGGCAAGGAGAGAAAAAATAAGTGCAGATTTTCTAAGACTATCCAAATGAAATAAAAAAGCTTTCTTAACAGGCATATCAAAAAATGCAACTCTGAGGTGGTCACAGATTATATGGATTATAGCTATATGTTAAAGATAACTACATCAAAGTATTAACTTGACTGAATAATCTTAATTGCTGGCTTTGAAGCAATTACACTGTTCAAATGGAGGGGAATAATATTGTTTTACAAAATTTGTTATTTGTGATCAGTGATCACTAAATAAATGCAGCAATTCTTAGTAATAAACTGACATTTGTTCTTGTGGCATAAAACAGTATTCATTAGAGATGATGACTCATTATGTATGCTTTAATACATTTTGTAATCTCTGCTTATAAAAGTCTACTGAAAAGAAATAGGAATTTGAAGAGTGTCTGTAATTTATACATGGATTCTGTAGCGGATTCCAATTCTAAGTACATTACATTTACCGTGCAAACATGTTTAAAGGAAATAAAAAAGACGCAACTCTTCAACTTCCAGTATCCAAAATGTTACTCAGAAAAAAATCTCTTTTATGCAAACCCCGTTGGTGTCTTCTTCATTAAAATACCTTCATTTATTTAATTATTAAAAAAGTGCTATTTTTTTTAAAGGAAAAGAAACATATAGGAAAGTATTTTAATCAAGATGACACCAAAACTGTTTAAAGGAAATACCATAATGTTAGGATGTTAACACGTGGCTTGTAATAGAACAATTCATAATTTAGTGTCGATTGTACATTTAAAAGCAGTATCAAGATTCTAAGAATCGTGTAAAACAAGCGTGAGCACCTTGTTCTTATTTTGTAGAGAGTCCTCAGTACAGGGACAGTAAAGTACTCACTCTGTCTTGCTTGCCCATTGATTCTTAGATTCTTGTGACTGCTTTTAAATTCATAATCAACACTAAATTATGAATTATTTTATTACAAGCTGATTGTAAAATGAAAATCACAACTGATGACTATTTATCTAAGAACAGTCACTTGGCACTTTAACCATTTGAAAATAAATCACCAGACATAGTATAACAGTATTGTAAACCTTCATAGTGCTTCTCACAATGTACTGTCTAAAAATATAGCTTCTGTATGTGAACAACTTTTTTTTAATAAAGCTAATGTTTTTAGTTCCCCCTTTCCCGTCTCTGTATAGAGAAGTGTCTGGACAGCGACAGGAAAGGTCTTTTTATTTTACAGTACGTTAGCATCCTAAACATTGCTTACCAGTGTGTGCCAATGTAACTGGTTGAGGATGACTTCAAATGCGCAGCTGCTGACCATGTATCTATGCAAAGTAACTTAATACTTCATCCTGGTGGATGTAAACTGCAGAAAAACAGCCACTATCTGTGTAGCATAAACATTCAAAAACGAAACCTTTATCTCTTGTAATTCCAGCTCAAAACATTAGTATATGGGGAAAGGAATTAGTCAGCGACCTTGGGACTTGTATATAAAACAGAGATTACTGTTCAGGAAAGGAAACATGTCTCATGTCATCTGCGGATTGGAGAGGGCACACATTTGTTTTACTGGCACAATAAACATTAGCTTTCGGAATAAAAGTTGTTCACGTACAGAAGCTGTATTTTTAGACAGGACATTGTGAGATGATGTCAGGCCATTTTATCAATCGCAAAGTTTCCTCCTTATTTATAATGGATTACATGCAAGCATGCAGATCTACCGTTAGGTTAAGCAAGAAATATTTTTTAGTAAAAACTGTAAAGTAATGATGTGCCTCATGTGCGAAAAGTGCAATCCTTTCTTTGTGGTGGTTTAAATGGTCTGTGTTGGCTTTCCAAGTAGCTATAGTGAAACTGATTCTTCTCGATACAGAAAAGTGTTTTTTTTTTTGTTAATTGTTAATGGTAACACTATTATTTACAGTTTAACATCTAAGGAACATGCTGATCAGTTTTCTACAGCAGAAACGCAAAGTAACTGGGAAGTACAATCAAAAAGAGCACAGCACTCCAGAGGGCCGTAGGTGTGGTAGAAACACTTTTTATTTCACAGTAGTGCTGTAGGCACAGTTCCACACATGCATAAGCCACGCTATAGGCATGAATGAGTTAAACTCAACTGTCTCTCTAGTTGCCCACCCCTCGTTAATTTGACCACATACTCCCTTCCATCTCCTCTTTCATTGGCTATTGTCAGTAAGCACAAATGTATCATTTTGTGAAATCACTCCCTTCAGCTATTTACATTTATTGGCCATCCCACTGTATTTCATAGAGCCAGAATACTAACTGTCCACCCCCTTGCAATTTTGCTCTTTGAAATTAGTGGTGCTTTCTTTGTATTGCTAAGCTTGAGTTACAGCCTCTTTCATGTCTAACTGTTTAGTGCACGCTGCAGTGTTAGGATATTAACATATTTTTTTATTTTGTCTTTAAAATCTGCAACATCTAGTCAAAGATCACCAGTTACAGAGACCACATTCTACCTCTCAGTAGTCATGTTGGGATTAGTGTTTTGGTGAGAGAAGGACCACAGGGACATTATTTGCTTGAGACTGCTGATCACCAGAAAGCCTGATAACTGCTTCAAGCTTGGCATTTGTGCTTATATTTTTCTCCTGGTGAAAGAAGGAGCAGTGAGCATTGATTCCTGACTGTCTCTGATTGAGCAGTGAGTGCCTGTGTGAACCTTCCTGATCGGTCTAGTTGCTATTCAAGGACTCTACCTGGAAAAGGATATAACAAGCTTACATACCCCTGCATCATCTCGGACAAGACTGCCGATCAACAAATAACCTGTGGCCTGCTTCTCATCTTGGGAGTGGTTCTACCATTTTGCTTCTGGTGAAAGAAGAAGCAAATGGACATGTTATCCTAGCAGCATGACGCTTTGGTGAGTTTAACACTAGTACTAATCCAGTGAATCCCCTCTTTACATCATTCTTGACAAAGCTAATTCTTTCTTTTCATTGAATACTGTTTGATTAACTGCTGTCTACCTAACTTCCAAATGTCCCCTAAATACTTCTTCCATAAATCGTCAGGGTCTACTTATTAGTTTCCCCTCTTGTGGTTGATAGTACCCTATATAGATGCAAGCAACCTGAGTTGGCATTTTTCTTCTAAAAGCACCCTTAAAATTTCACCAATACCTAGTTGCACACAGGGACATGCACTCCCCCAAGAGTTTAAACCAGTTACTCCTGACATTAGTTTATATTCTCACTGCAACTGTATAATCAATAATAAAGGGCCTGCTGCCATGGATATGAACTTTCACACTGTCTACGTTACCAGCTTGTTGGATATGGGCATCTTGAGGCAGTGTATAAATTGCCTGATGTTTACTGACGACCAGCTAATTCTCAAGCAAACTGATAAGGTATGTGAGAGAAATATTTCCACAATGGCAGTGGAAGCAAAGGTCTCGCATAAAATCACTCTTAATTTCAATCAGGTTGTCAGTAATACACATGCTACAACCCATCACGCACAGTTCAAATCAGAAACATAGACCCACATATGCTGAGGCACTTAAATGTAACCTTCCTAAACTACAGATAACTTCTAGACAAAGTACACATAACATATACCCTCAGCAACCCCAAATGCACTCTTTCAAAACAACACCAACTTCAACACATACATCCACATCTCAAGGAGCCTCTACTTCTAAACCCATAAGGTAAGCCACCACACAGTCGACATTCTGGCAGTTGTAGATTCCATATGTCCCTCTTACCAGGCTGAGTAAGGAGAAAGTCACTGTGAGTTGCTTATCAGGGGCCGAGATCTGCTAAATTACGCAGGTCATTCGACCACAGCTAGGTGTATGACTCAGTCATAGTCCATGTGGATGTAAATGACCTGAGATCTACCTCTGTAGTCTATATGAAGACAGACATCATAGAGCTCTCTGAGTATGTGTCCCAGACTGGTATGAGCCAAGCACTGAGCAGCATTTTACCTTGTTCAAAGATGATGCCACAATACGAACAGAAGATGACTGACTTTAATAATTGGCTTAGTTTCTGGTGTCATTTTATGGGGGTGCACTGATTGTCAACATGGGAGGAGATGGTCATCAGGCCTGCACCTCTCCCATCTAGGCTTTCAGATATTAGCTAAAACATTGTCCTCCCCTTAGTGCCATTTTTTAGGCAATGCCAAACTGAAAGTACTTCTCACATATAAATCAAACCCAAGAAAATCTAAAGGTATTACTGCTCAATGCTAGGAGTCTAAACAAGAAACTCCACTCCCTATAAGCTCTCCTCACCCTAGAGAATGCTGATGTCTGTGCAGTCACAGAGACATGGTTTAAAACTATTGAGAGCACACCAGCAGTGCAAGGCTATAATGTCTTCCACTCTTTTAGACCAGCTACTACACAGACAGGGACTAAAGGTGGAGGTGTCCTGATTTACATAAGAAATAAATATACCAAAAGCTGGTCAAACAGGACAATGCGCTTTATTGTCAATACGCCGGCCAGGAGCACAAACATACCCAGGGTCCTCACTAATATGGGAGAATGCTGCACACTCCCTAGTGTAACATCTTGTCTAGCAAGGTCACACCACAAAATGGTCTCCTTTGAAGTAAAAATAAAACCTGGAACCCCAGCTAACCCTGGAATATTCAGGGAATACTTTAAGGGTGACTTTTTGCTATTAAGAAGTGATAACCTGGAAAAATTTTTGAGCCCCAGTAAACTCTGAAAACACTACTACCTACATAGAACTGTTAACAGAAACCTTATACAAGCATGTTAGTAGCTACATAGAGGCAGCTATACCCATCAGGAAGAAGTACAGAACTAACTCAAAAAAAAAAAAAAAACACCCTGGTGAAATCACAACATCAATAGGCTGTATAACAGAAGGAAGAAAATCATGGCAAAAAATTAGGAGACATACCACCCAGCAGGATAAAATCACTCTCATCTAACTAAATAAACAACTCGGAGGACAAATAAAGTCTACCAAAGCCAAATTTGAGGTAAATTTGGCCTCCCAGGCAAGGGCAACCTTAAAGCATTCTTTAGCTATGTCTGCATCCTCAAAAGGCAATACACAATTGTTAATGGATTCACCTATACTGAGCCAGAAGATATAGCAAATCTACTGGCAGATAAATTCAGCTGCAACTTTACCCCTGTCTCCCCCTTAATGGAGAACAGAAGGTGAGACATCTACAGACCGTAGAAACTACAGATCCATAAATCTCACTAGTCTCATATACAAAGCCACGGAAAGAATTTATTATGGAAATGGTAAGTAATGACATAGAAAAACCTCCAAACACTGGACCCAACCCACTTTGGTTTCATCAAGGGCAGATCATGCCTACTCTTCCTGATGGATGTCTTTGAGAAGGTCACCAAAGTAATGGATGAAGAAAAAACAGTTCACACTGCCTGTCTTGACCTTACCAAAGGAATTTGACACAGTACCCAACTCGGGCACTGTTGATAGACTCAAGAGATTAGGTATAAACCCTTATGGCACCCAGTGGATAAGCCAACTGGCTCACAGACAGGACCCAAGAAGCTAAATTGGGGAGTCCATCTATCTGTACAGTGAGGCCAGTCACAAGTGGAGTCCCTCAGGGATCGGTCCTGATACTGCTTCTTTTCAGCATTTACTTCTCTGAAGTCAAGACTGATGTCAAGGGCCTCTGGCTGTGTAAATTTGCAGATGATTGCAAATTAGAAGCAGTCACAGAATTCCCCACCGACACGAATGTCCTCCAGAAAAGGCTGACATAGATGAATAATTGGTGTCAGAGGCTTAGATTATAACTAAATATCAAGAAATGCATAGTGGCAAACTTTGGGAAGTCATCCACTCCTAGTAACAATCATATTGGCAACACACCTCTTCTAAGAGTCAACCCAGTAGTTAGGGACTTTGGGACACACATAGACAGTAATCTAGGCTTTGACCATTACATGACTACAGTAGTGAGGAAATCATTCTGTGTTGTGGAGTTTATAAACAAAGGCATGCAATCTAGGTCCAAGGAGGTCATTGTTCCACTGTATTCAGCATTCATCAGACCTATCATTGAGTACAGTTCTCACTTTTGTATGTCCCTAACCAGGCACATCCAGCAGCTGGAGCATCCATAGAGGTTCACACTAAAAGAATACAGAGTGTAAGTAACATGTCCTCTGCAGACCACCTCAAAGCCTTATCTCTATATTCTGTCTCCTACAGGCTGTTGAGAGGAGATCTTTGCCTGACATACAAGGCATTGTCAAACCCTACCCTGATGGACCTCCTGCATATCCGCAAAACAAACAGGACCAGAATTATCTGTTCTAAAGACTTAAATCTTGCTTGTGACATAAATAGGACCTACTGAAGAAGACAGGTTTGTATCCTAGAGACTAACCTCTTCTGTGGAACTGGCTCACCATCCATGTGAAGCAGAGATGATGTCCTTCAAGGATGCATCTGCAGTCTTCACAAATGGGTTGTCCTGTCGTCAGGCTGTATCCTAGAGACTAACCTCTTCTGTGGAACTGGCTCACCATCCATGTGAAGCAGAGATGTTCTTCATGTTTCACTGTTGCAGTCATCACATTTGGGTTATCTGCTTGCAGCTAGCCCTCAGTCGGCCTGATTATCAAAGTCGTGGGTCCTGTGTCGGTTGCTGTCTCATCTTCCATGACGTCAGGTAGTCAGGGGTATAAAGCATGCAGCCGACACCATTACATCAGTCTTTCTTGCCATGCGGTGCCCGAAGCAGAAGCAGTTCATAAGTGGCGGTTGGCCGACTCCTGAAATTTTCGTTTTCGAGTTTCAGATTTGAAGTCTTCAACTAAGCTAAGTACCCCATTGGGGAACCTTTTTTTGCTCTAAACCGATGTCAGTAAAAGTTAACAATTGTATTTCTTGTGGAAAGCAAATACCTCATAAAGATTTTCATTCATACTGCATTCTTTGCCTAGACTCAGACCAAGATGTACCTCGCTGTCGGTTTTGTGCCTTATTCAAACCTCATACTATTCGTCGTCTGTTTATATTCACATCTAAATATTTCGGTACTCAATTCAATTATCCAGAAATGGCTTCGGTAAACCACCTGACTACTGACATTCTGAAAAAACATATAAATACAGATAAAGACAGAGACAGACCGCATAGGTCCAAAGCTGCCGACTACGCTTCTCCTATTCGCCGGTACTCATGTGGCACTTTCAGAGCCCCTGATACCCGCTACTTCAGATTCGCAGGCCTCCACTGAGACCCATTTGCTGTCCGGTATGCCGCAAGAGGCTTCTTCGACTGTGGAACCTGCGGATGTCTCTACCTTAGATGGGTCTGGAGCCGCTGTGCAGGCACCATCTTCTGAGGGTGTATTCAGGCGTACTGACTTGCATATTAAACCAACGCCATCTTCTTCTTCAAGGCCTAAAACTTTATCCATGCCCAGAAAACCGATGCCCAGACCACATGGTCAGGCTCCTATGCCTAAAAAACAAATGATAAGAATGGCTGAAGACCTTATTACACTAATCAGGGGAAACCACCCTTCCCCTTCTAAAAGACCTAGAACTGATTTTCCTTCTGATTCTTCTGATCAGGATTCTGAAATTTCTGTTTTTTTGATGACCAGGATTTGGCCTTATCTACCTATGAGGATTCTGATGCAGAGGACTCCATTCCCTCTGCTTCCCCTCCAGAGGATTTCTCTTTTGGTGAAACCTTGCATACCCTTAGGGAGCATTTCCGCTGGGAAAGCCATGATTACTTTGACTCCAAAAAGAGGGTTAGGGGATTCTCACTCCTGCCTCAACACAGGCCTTTAGCTGTCCCTCCTGTACTAGACATTGTAGATGATGCCTTCTCGGAATCTAGCCTGGCCCCTGACACCTTACCTCCTGCTCCCAGAAAATCTGATAGGTATTACAGGGTACCTGACTCTCACAAGTTCCTCTTTAAAAATCCTACTGCGGATCCTGAGACCATTTCACAGGGACCCAAGGGCATTAAGGCCACTACTGCCAAAAATCTTACCCGCCCCCCTCCCTGATAGAGATTCCATGGCACTGGATAGATCGGGTAAGAAGGTATACACTTCTGCAATGTTAGCCCTTAGGGCCTTAAGCTGCCAGTTTCATATGTTGAAGTATCAGCAGCATATTATTGGATTGCTTAAACAGAAAATGATGTTGATTCCTGACTGTGCTGAAAATAAAGAATTACGTAATTTAATGCATTCTGCTGAACAAGTGGGGAAACATACTTTGCAATGTGGTTTTGATTCATTAGAGGCATCTTGCAGGGCTGCTGTCACTGGGTCTGTATTTAGAAGGCATCCTTGGCTTAAGGAGCAAGCTTTGCCAGGTCATGCTAAAGCTAAATTACTGGATGCTCCCTTAAACCACGACCACCTGTTTGGCAACAAAGCAGAAGACGTACTTAAAAAGATGGAGGAAAAAGCTAAATCTATGCAAACTGTTAAAGATTTCCTGCAAGTACAGCCTCACAGATTTCCTGCCTCTTCCAGGCCACCTCAGTCCAAACCCAGAACCAGCAGAACACCCAGGCTTCAGCCCCAGGGTGCTCATTGGACTAAGCAGTGGGGGGCTCCCACTTCCATAGCAGGGAGTAGTAAGACGACCCCCCCCCCCATGGTAAACTGTCTCAATGACTTAACTTTAAACCTTCCAAGCCCTGCTCAACTGACTGTTCGTTTAGGGGGAAAGATCGCCTGCATGCAAAAAATTGGGAACTCATTACCCAGGACAAATGGGTTTTAAATATAGTTTCCCAAGGATACAGATTCCAGTTCCACTCCTTACCAACCCCAAACGGTTGGCCAGACTTATCCCCAAATCAGTGGGCAGAGGCTCAAAAGCAGGTTCTCTCTCTTTTAAGCATCAGGGCTATTCACCCTGTCCCACAAGAAGAATGGGGGCAAGGTTTTTACTCAAGACAATTCCTGGTGTCCTGTCCTGGACCTGTCTAGTCTAAACACATTTTTGGTAATCCCAAAATTCAAGATGCTAACTCTTCATCAGCTGCTTCCCATGCTAGGCAGAAATGCCTTGTTGGCAACACTGGATTTAAAGGAAGTCTGCCTGCACATCACAATAAGGGAATCTTGCAGAAGATACCTACGCTTTAGAGCAGGCTACATGCACTATCAGTTATCTGCACTGCCCTTTGGCTTATCTACTGCA
The DNA here is from genome assembly GCF_019279795.1 of Protopterus annectens. NCBI lineage: Eukaryota > Metazoa > Chordata > Ceratodontiformes > Protopteridae > Protopterus > Protopterus annectens. The sequence goes on from NC_056744.1 coordinate 10,424,023, forward strand.
CCCAGGGTTTTCACAAAGTGCCTATCTCCAGTCATTGCATTTTGCAGGCAAAGAAATATTCAAATGTACCCATACCTGGACGATTGTCTAATTCAAGCAGAAAGCCAGGACATACTATTAAATCATCTGGCATTTGTAAAGAAATTGCTAACTTCTCTAGGGTACACCATAAACGAAAAGAAATCAAATCTTGTACCCTGCCAACAAATTGTATTCCTGGGAGCAAGCTTGAATACAACTTCCCAGATGGCCTACCTCACGCCAGAGAAACAAGTTCATTTGACAGCCTACTTCAATCTACTGGCCAGAAAGACCCAGCTATCTGCAAGGAAAATACTGCAAGCACTGGGGTTCATGGCCTCTTGCATTCTACTAATTCCATATGCAAGACTGCATATGAAGAAACTACAATGGTATCTAAAAAGCCTATGGTGTCAACATTCTCAGGATCTAGAATCAATGATTCCTATCATACCTTGTAAAGATAGAGTTCCTTTGGTGGGCAGAGGCCTGCCACCAAAACAAGGGACTGCCATTCACTCTACCCCCTGCCGCCCAAACCCTAACAACAGATTCTTCAGACTATGCATGGGGGGGGGGGGGGGGGGCTGACTTGGCAGGGCAGTGCATTCTGGGCAAATGGAACCCAAGTCACATGCACCTGCATATCAATCAAAAGGAAATGTTAGCTGTACAGAATGCTCTGACAGCCTTCAAGGACCACATTCTTCCAGAACAATTATTGGTAAAGACGGACAACACCGCTGTTATTCCTTTCATGTGGTACATAAACAAGCAGGAGGAACCCACTCATACCCTCTCTGGAGACTAGCCATGGCTCTGTGGAACACAGCCTTGTGCTACCAAGTGCACCTACAGGCTCAATTCCTGCCAGGAAAGCTAAATACACTGGCAGACGATCCAAGCAGAAATCTCTTGGATCCACACGAGTGGAAATTGGAACCAAAGATATTCAACATGTTGAGAAACAAATGGGGGAGCCCAGAGATAGACCTGTTTGCCTCCCCTCAGAACTACCAGTTGGACAAGTTATGCACAAGGACTCCTCACAGACACACTTGAAAAGTGGATGCCCTGTCCTTCACCTGGAAAAAAATATCAGTTTATGCCTTTCCCCCTCTGCCTCTCTTCTCCATAGTGCTACTAAAGATCAAACAGGACAAACCAAGGACAATACTGATTGCACCGGACTGGCCACACCAGCACTGGTACCCCCTGTTCTGCAGTGTGTGTCTGCTGGCACCATGGCACCTGCCACAGACCCCTGCCCTGCTGTCCCAGCAGGAGGACCAGATTCTGCACCCACCGCTTCAAACCCTAAACCTTGCAGCCTGGCTAATTTACTGACCTCTCCATTACCATCCCTCAGTAAGCAAGTGATGGATGTCTTTCTGGAGGCAAGGAGGCCTAGTACTTGAAAAATCCTATGCCTGAAAAATGGAAAAGATTCTGTTCCTGGAGCCAAACTCAGGGGATGGGCACAGCAGTACCCAATTTACCCCATATTATTCAATATTTAACTGCTTCACAAGGACCTTTCCTTTTCTTCCATCAAAAGTCATGCCTCAGCCATTTCAGCACATTACAACACAGAACCACCCCTCTTCTCTCATCCACTGCTGAAGCAATTCCTCAGAGGGGTCAAAAACTTAAGATCACCCAGGAGAGCCCCTACTCCAGCCTGGGACCTTAACTTTGTATTGGAAAAGCTCACTCTTCCTCCCTTTGAGCCAGCTGCAAATGCAGAGTTGAAATTCCTTTCTTGGAAAACAGCCTTCCTTCTAGCCATCACTTCAGCAAGAAGGGTGTCTGAATTACAGGCCATCATGGCAGTGGAGTCTTTCATCATCTTTCATGCAGACAGGGTGTCCCTCAGGACCAATCCCTCATTTATGCCCAAGGTGGTATCCAGTGTGGCCCTTAATCAGTCCAATCATTTGCCAACCTTCTTTTCTAATCCACAGAACAAAGGGGAACTAATAATGCACTCCTTGAATGTGCACAGGCAACTTAGATTTTACTTGGATAGGACTAAGCCTGTCAGGAAGTCTGAACAGCTGCTGGTGGCATTTGCTGCAGGGGCAGAGGGGAAGGCCATTTCAAAGCAAACCATTTCTAAGAGAATAGGCCATTGCATTCATTTCTGGTATAAGCACCATGGAAAACCTACCCCACAGGGGATAAGATCACATTTAACCAGGGCTGCATCTACCTCTACAGCCTTTCTCAGAGGTGTCCCTATCAGGGACATCCTAGAAGCTGCTACCTGGAGTTCTGTACATACCTTCACCAAGCATTACCACTTGCCATTTTTTTTCTAAATCCAGAGCTGGCTTTGCCACTACAGTCTTGCAGAGCCTTTTAGCTGGTCCAAATGCTATCTGACTGCTTCCTCCCATCCCTAGCTTTGGGAATCTACCCAAATGTGATGACTACAACAGTGAAACACGAAGAACATAGTACAGTTGTGTACACTTACCATAAATGTAGATGTTCGAGTGTATTCACTGTTGCAGTCCTGGTTACCCTCCTCCAGCCCCTGACTTCTATTGACTATACCTCTATTCTTGTTTACTATGCTTAAAGCGTTTTGGTGTATTTGCTTTTTTGTTGGAGGTGTAACCTTGTATATAATTGCTTCCCATGATGGGGGCACCTGACATTTGGGGCAAGAAAAACTGATGTAATGGCGTTGGCTGCATGCTTTATACCCCTGAATACCTAACGTCATGGAAGATGAGACAGCAACCGACGCAGAACCCAAGACTTTGATAATCAGGCTGACTGAGGGCTACCTGCTAACAGATAACCCAAATGTGATGACTGCAACAATGAATACACTCAAACATCTACATTTATGGTAAGTGTACACAACTGTACTTTCCTCCCTTACTCAATTCAGTTGCACCTTGGTCAGCTGGATGGGGAACAGGAAAGTCATCCATAGTTTGGTGCCTATTTCTCTTAATGGGCACAGGCAGCCTTAAATGTTTCATGTCTCAGGCAACTGCATGTAAATGTTTCATCTCTCAAGTCCCTGCTTACACTTATCAAGGGTACCACAACTTGTCAGAGATTTGGGATGCATTGCTAGGCTCAAAAAGAACCTTGTGGTCATCACTCTAGTACACACCTATGAAGAAACGTTACTGTAGTGTGTTTTCTTTTGTATTAATGTATATATGCCTATGTCTTAAATGAAAATTTAGTAAAGATGTTTCTAAAAATATAGAGTAGTAAGAAACCATGAACATCCAGACTTAGAAGTCTTTGCTTGTGCAGTTTTGATGTGTTCCTAATGAAAGTCGGATGGAGCTGTCAGCAATAAACAAAACATTGAAAACAGTCAGTCTAAATTGTTTGACTGCACTTTAGTGAGTATTACAATGCAACCCACACATGTTAGGGCTTTACCTTCACAGTCCCTGCCACTTATATCCTACCTTTGAGATAACAGTATCTTAGGGAAAACAAAAATAAGAAATTCACATGATAGCACTGTCTCAGTCTTACTAGCAGTAACCTAAGAATTGGATGTTAGTGTCGGACATTAATGTTGCTATCTAGTGTTACAACTTTAAGCCTGGTACCCATTTTTTTTTCTCCTGACCGTATCCATTGTTGGTGTCTGTCATATTATCCATGCAATATTGTAATAAATCAATATTGGTTGTTGACTGACTGTGAAAAGCTGCCTGTGCATTAATGTATTATCTTTATACTTGCTCTTGTGTATTAGGTCATATACCATCATTTACCTGATTAGCAAATTCTAAAAATAAAATAGAAGTTATACTTTTGTCATGACCATATGGGCATTAAACTTTGCAAACTAAATGCCTCCTGTGGACCCAGAGGTGGGTTTGGTTGACTAGTACTCAGTGTAGTACTTTACCTTTTTGCTCCACACTGGACCTGCTGCACCTCTTAACCCCAACACTATACATTACCTTAAGAAAAAAACTTTCCCTAACAGTACCACTACACAAGACGCTCACACACTCTCCCTGTACACTAAAAGTGCTCAAAAGCATAATATTGAAACTACCCACTTATCAAGCCCTTTCTTTAACTTAAACCACAAACACCCATTCACACACTCAATGCTGAAACATTAAGTATCTCGCAGAGTTTTAGCATTAACACACAGAGCCACTTAACAAAAGTCAAGAGACAACCCCTACACAAGCTGACCAGTCAACATTCTTCCATTCGATAAACTCTGCACCAACAAGCATGGCTTCCAGTAAAAAAAAAAAAGACAAAAGTACGCTTTAACAAAGTCAGCTTTTGACAAAGTGAACTAAAACACACACACACACACTATTGTACCCCTCTTTCCACTACCGAAGAGGGGTGAGCAGGCTTAAGGCTTGTCATTTTGTCATTCCTCTTTCCCCACACCAGCTGCATCAGGCATCCATGCCTCTAGTCCAACTCTGGTTGCCTAGCATATAGCCAGGGCTTTGTCCCCTGTATGCCAACAGAGCTGGCTGGCTGTTTCATATTTTGAGAGGCACTGTTCCACATTTTATGTTCTGAAGTTTGAGATCTGTGGATGAAAGTATCAGTTCTAGAATCTGTTACAATTTGAGGAAAGTAATACAAGAGAAAAAAAATGTAATTAGTTTCTTTCTAGACTGTATAATGTACATTTTCCTCTGCTGAAAGTACACAGTAGGGCTTGGCTTATTTGTTTTATTTTTGTTTGCAGTTGTAGTAACCAGGTTAACTCTCACTGGGACATTTCTTTCCCTTTCTGCAAGGGTGACACATGAAGTTGAAACTCTAGTGTACACATGAATTTAATAGAGACAAAGAATACCAATGATGTATATGGCACAAAACATATTAGTTAAGGGTAACAGAGTAATGTATGTTGCTAAGTATGTGAAAAACATCATTATAGCAACATAACTTGTTATTTGTAAGAGACTGACTGCTGTTTAATAGACTTTAAAATTTCAGCTTCACGATAAAAGATATATTTTGATTGAGACTTTTGGTTCTTCAAAAGTGAGAAGTGTTTCATTAAGCAAACAGCACTCATGCTGATTTCTTCTGTAGCAATTAGCTTTTCTTTTAGTGTCAAGGACAGCTGTTGCTCACAGAGAACAATATGCGAAACTATCCACATTTTTTCATGCACTATATGAGTGGTGCAGACACTTGATGTAAATAGTTTGTTTTTCTTTCTCTTGCTTATTTTCTGTAGCATGACGTTTTATTTATTGATTTGCCCCAGGCTTGTGTATTCTCCATTCCTGGTGCATAAAAATTGCCACAGTTTGGTGGTAGTGCTACTGCCACCACTCCAGGACCCAAGGGTTTAGTTCTTGTCTTCGGATTGCTGCCTAGGAAGCGTTCTCATGTTCTCCTTTTATATGTATGGATTATGCATTTTCTCCATCTCTCAAAGATGCGAGGCTTAAGTTGATTGTGAACCAACAGTTGGCCTCATTTGGATTAACCCAGTTAAAATAATATGCTTTTTTGAGACGCCCCTGAAAGTGATAGTTGTGTCCACCTCGTAACGGGCACTACATTAAATTCCAGAGATGCGATGACATTATTTGTGCAACCTGTCCATATATGTGTGCATTTAACCTTGTCTTTTTAGTCCATTTCATGGCTAAAAAGGGCCTGAAATGGAGTAGTTTCACTTACCCAGAAAAGAAACAGTCCTTATGCAAATTTTTCTCTTGGCACAGAACAACTCATCATATGGTAGTAATTGGCATGTGTGTGTGTGTGTGTGTGTGTGTGTGTGTGTGTGTGTGTGTGTGTGTGTGTGTGTGTGCGCGCGCGCACGCACACACACATATACATTCTATCAGATACTAAGACCAGTGCAATAAATGTTAAGCTTTCAAGAAGTTGGCATTGAGACTTTTAGAGCCTCAGCCTTCTGCATTTGTGGACTAACTCAAATGCACTGTTTGCACAAATGCTTGCCCTAGTGGTTAGTGGTTCTAACTTCCCCAATACCATCATAATGCTGCTTATAAAATGGGTTTTTGCACAAGAAATGTAATTCATGGGAAGAAAGGAACTTTTGTATATAAAATAGAATTAACAGTCAGTCTAAGCAACAAACAGTGAATAACAAGACATTTGTGATGCAAGTTAATTTTTTGATTGCACTTTTTTGCATTCTTTCTGCCTTTCAGAAAGTAAATAGGTAAGGAGGTGTTTAAAGAACATAGTAGTAGTGCCACAGCATGTTGCACACTGCTGGAAATGTAAGGATGGGAAGGTGCTGTAGGAAATAATGGGTTAAAATACGTTATTTAAAAAAAAAAAAACTTACCAAAAGGTTTTATTTCTGAATGCTCTTTGGTCTTTCCCCGCCCTTCCTTCCCTCTTGTCTGCTTGAAGGGACCTGTCGCCATTCACATGCCAGAGAGCATGAATAGTCCTCAATTAAGGTTCCCGAGATGCTTGCTTTAAATGTTTTCTTTTTCTTTTTTTTTTCTACGTTCTCTTAGAGGGAGGTAGGAAAAGCAGGTCTAAATAGGAAGCATTCCTTGAAGACAAGGGCAGACCAACTGAGCAAACTTGAAACACACACAGTTCTGTCTTGTTTCACTTCTTAATCTGGTTGCCATTTGAGCTGGAGGCTGCAATGTTTATCATTAAGGAACAAAAAAATAACAACGTTTACCTCTTCTGCACAACAAACAAAGACTTGAAAAGTCTTTGATTTTTCTGCTGTTAGATGATAATTTCAGCTTTCATTTTTTTAAGGGAAGTCATTGAATTTTTCTAACGTACAGCAGACGAGAGCCTGTTACCTCAAGTTATTGTGGAGAAGAGGTTTGCAGCTCCTATCTTATGAAATGTCACAGAATAGAACAACACCTGAACCTCCAGAAGAGATTTTATTTGAAATAAGAAATTTGTAAATTCTAAAAATAAACGTAGGTAACTACATTTCAGGAAGTAAGATACTTAAGAGAGCATCAGTGGGAAGGTGAAAATTCGATCCACGTTTTTGTTTGTATCTAGAACATAATTAACATTGTAATTCTTCTAAAAATATCATCTGTTCATTGTGCTGCAGAGAGAAACTTTTTTTCTTCCTCAGAGTTGGCTTTTCCCTTCATTTTTGGAACATTCCCACGCTACTGTTGTATAAGTCAGTATGTGCACACAGAAGAAAGCAGCAAATTTCACTTTTTAAAAAGACCAAACTTCTAATTTAAAAGCTGGGCACAGAATGTGGCTTGGAAGCTAAGAGTGGGAGAGAATGCCTGCTATTCTAACTGTGGGTTGCTTGTGGTATTTTGAAGCGGTCTGGATTTTCTAATGGAGGAGGAGAAGAAATCTCCTTCAGTCTGCAAATCGTTTTAAGATTCTTTTGGTGACAGGAACAGCAGAAGAGCTGCATGAGTGAATTAGAAGTGAAATAACAAGTGAAGTGGTGCAAAATTGAGATTTGTTGGAGTAAAGTGGACAAAGTGTGAATAGCTATGAAACCAGAAAGGACTACTGCTGTATGTCTGCTGATGTGGTTTGGGCTGAGTTTGGGCACTTCTTAGAGGGATGTGGTTGTGCTTTTGTTGGAACTGTGTGAATACAAGAAAGCAAGTGGCATTTGGTGCAATGGGCCAGGTTACCTCCTGTACACAAGCAGGTTAGTAAAACAGGAAGCGGTTTTCTCAGTTGATTTACAGTAGATGGATGTTTTAATTCTGTGCTGCTGTTATGCTGTGCTCCATTCTGTTAGTAAACATTAAAATTGAGTTGATGCTTATTACACAAATCGGTTTTCCTTAATTAATGTTTAGCATTACTGCCCAAAGTTGGGAATCCTTGTTTTTTTTTCTCTAGCACCATAAGAAGAGCGATATCATCACAGCAGTATCTGCTTTAAGTAGGAGGGTGGTAGGTGAATAACTGCCTATGTAGTGATATTGAAGTGAGTTGTCACTTACCCATTTTTAAATACGTGAAAAATGTAGATGATTTAAGATTTCTTTTTTCATTTTCTGTGATTTTTTTTTTTGAAAATAAAAAATATTTTCCAAAAAAAAAATGTACATGAGTACGTTAGGTTTGTGTTGCCATCATTCCTATATTTCTGACATACTGCCGTGGTTTAAATATGGGTTCAGCATTCCTTGTCAGGCTTAAATCAAACTGAGCATGTCATATGTGACTTGTGTTGTATAGGTCTCGTATAGTGTCACAACTTGAGCAAAAGTTTAGTGAGCATTAAGGCATATACTGGTTGAGTTACTGGGATGTGAAGCCGGAGTACTGGGTTTGAATCCCTTCTTTTTCGTATCACTTTTTGTATGAGCCTAAACTAGACCCTTATTGCACTGTTGTTGGGTCTCCCCTTAAAAAAAAATTAATATGTATATATATATATATATATATATATATATATATATATATATATATATATATACATACACACATACACACACACACATATATATATATATATATATATATATATATATATATATATATATATATACACATACACACACTATTTTGAGTGCAGTAAGAATATATTCTATGGACAGTGATACTTTACAAATTTATTTCTGGACTTGCATTCAGTGTGGCTCTGTCAGTGTTATCCCAGTACTTTTGAGTCACAAAGTCAGTAGAGTCTGTGTTATGAATTGCTATGCTTAACGTATAAAAAGTGATACAACTTTGCTTTGGTTTTAATTTTGTCACAACTCTTCTTTTTGGTGTTAACTGTCAATGTAGCAGTGCTTTTGGTCAATCAAGACAAAGGAACTGTGGGTATGGCTTCCTGTCACTACTGTGCTGTCAGTGGAGATTGGTTATTGTTTGAAACATGTTGTTATGGTTCTGCGGCAGGTTGCGTGTGTTATAGCAGGACTTAATTTGTATTTAGCAGGTCCAGTTTCAACACTCTATTGTGGCTTTGTTGTCATTTTTCATGCTTCTGTGGTTCATATGGGTTTTAGTATACTTCTGTGGTTCTGGTATACTTTCATCTAGCTTCTGTGATTCTGCAGTACATTTTATGTGCCAGTTTGAATTTGTTGTTGCTGCAGCATACTTCCATGATTTTTGAGTGGGCTCAGCTTACTATCATGGCTCTGTAGTAGTTTCATTAGGCCTCCTTGAAGCTTGTATGGATTCAGCATACTGTCTTGGTTCTGCTATGGGTGTCGTACATTGGCACCATAAGTTCATAGATTAGTATTAGGCTAACTGCCCTTGTGGACCATTTTAAGCCTAGCTAATTATGCCATGTGAGAATCAAACCCTGCACCTTGTCTTTGCAAGTTAAACACCTTAACCATTATGCCATCTGACCACCCATTCTAAAATGTATTGAAAATTGAGTTTGTTTTGGTTCTGCAATGGTTTCAGCCTGAGGTCACAGTTCTCTTTTAGAGATGTGGTTTCAGTATGCTGCCACGGTTCTGGTACAAGTTCTGTACACTGTGTTCTAGTCTGACGGTCGCTTTAAGACTTATTTCTGCATCATAGTTGTGGACTGATCTATTCATTCTGTCTTAGCTTTGATATAGGTTTGTTTTTTTGACATAGTTCCAGTACATACACAGCACAATGCTTTGGTTTTAGTATACACTCTGCATGCTAGTGATGATGTGGTGATGCAAGTACAGTAGGCTATGTTTTTGGAACTGGTTCATTTTGTTATTTTTCCCAAATTGATTTGGCTTCCTGTCTTGATTCTTTTGCGATTGCAATATGTCATTTTAGTTCTAGTGTGGCTGTAGTATGCAGATGTGGTTCTAGAATGGGTTCAGAAAGCTGCCCATCATTCTGAAGTGGGTTCATCATGCTATTGTGGTTTTAGTGTAACATCAGCGCACTGTTATTGTTCTTGAGTGGTTTCAGTATTTTGTTGTGGTGTTAGAATGGGTTCAGTGTGCTGTTATTCCAACTCTGCCATGGAGTTGGCATATGTCATTGTTCTGGAATGGTTACCATATTTTTTCTAGCATGGGTTCTGTTATTCTGCAGTTCTCAAAAAGATTTAGTGTGCTGATGTGGTTCTAGAATGGATTTAAAATTCTGCCTTACATGTGAGATAAGTTCAACATAGTTGTTGTGATCCTTATTTCAGTTTGATTTTTGTTGCCCTGGAATTCATCATAGAGTTATGGAGTTATAGCCTCCTAGAATGGGGCTGGTATGTTGCAAATCATTTTAAAATAAGTAGAATATATGCTGTTGTTTATGGTTCTGTTGTGATTTGTTTGATGACATGGTGATTCTCATATGAGTTCAGAATATTGTTATGGAGTGGATCTGTTTTTTTCTTGTTTTAACTTGTTTGGCATAGTATGTTACCTTAGTTCTGGAATGAGTTCAATAGTTTGTCATGTTTCTTTAGTAAGTTCAGTGTGCTGTCACAGTATAACTTTGTTCTAGTAACGTTTTTTAATACACAGTCATGGTGTGTCAACAAAGCAATAAAGGTAATGTGACTGCTTAGTGTGGCAAAAACATGCTAGCTTGTAGCTTCTTGAATGTATGCCTTCATTGTAGATCATCAAGGAAAGACTGTTTGGTTCACTTTTACCTGACTTACGTCATATGTCCTTCTATTCAGTGTTGCATTATTCTTTACATATGGGTTGTATTCCACCAATCGACCCGCTATATACAAAAGCTTAGAGCCACTGCCTGTGCATGAGACATCGCACAAAGGCACACTCAGCATCAGCCATAAAAAGGACATCCGCACTTACAATCTTCAAAACTTTTTTGCCGCCATTCAGAAAGGTTGACTCATATGTTCGGGCTGCCGTTGGGTACTGTTGGTGTCATTTTCCAGCTTCAGATAAGTACCCCATAGGGGATTTAATATATTACTACTGCCTTTTGTTTTTGTTAATGTCATCCAGAAAGGGCAAGTGTAGGTGTGGAAGGCAAATTCCACATAAAGATAGCCAAGAACTTTGCTTGTTTTGCATTGGGCCTAATCACGTCAGGTCTTTGTTCGTAAAACTTTGCGTAGTCATCTGTCGGCCTTAAATCTCTGTTAAAAAAATCAAAGTCTCAAGCTTCTGGCTAGAGACGCTATGAAAGGTTCCGCGTGTACTTCTGAGACGTCTGTTAAGAGGAAGGTTAACAGGCTATGCCCGAATCCTCTTTAGCTGCACCTACTCCCTCTTACATACCCCTTGAGGTTGATGAAAACATGGCAGTGCAACCAGAGGTAGCGGGTACCGGTATGCAAGCCATCAGGAGTGCAGATCCTAGCAGGTCCGAGGCTATGCAGACGTCCGGTTTGGATGACTTGGGGGAACTGTGGCTCATTATTGCGGAAGACTGTGGGACTGTTCCGGCTTCTTTGTCTAGGGAGGTATTGGAGGTAAGGCCTACGTCTGCCATTTCTCCTCACAGTGAAAAACATGTTAAAAAGAAGCAAAAAACTAAGAATGTTCCCACTCCTCCTACCCCTACGTCGGATTGGGAAGTTTTTTTACAGGGTAACGTTAAGGCTCTGATGGCCCTGAGGCCTCTGGCTCCATCTTCTCCTATAGCTAGCCCAGCCTTCTCCTCATTCCCAGTGCTACCGTCAGGGTTCCATGAGCTGTCTTCAAGGCAGTCTGTGGAATTCCAAATTCATGACACTGATTCTGAGGAGTTTTTCTCAGATGAAGACTTCTTAGCATATTCCACCCAGATCCCTTCTCCTCTGGAATATGCTTCCCCAGAGGAAGAGTGTAATGGGGGGGTGACTCTCCCATTGAAGAGCTTTCCTTTGGTGAAGCTGTTAATAAAATGAGGGAATTCTTTAAGTGGGATTGCTCTCAGATCTGAGAAGAACAAAAGAGATATTATGAGCTATTCCATCTGGGCACCCTTGGTCCTTCAGTAGTTCCACCAGTCCTGTCAGCCTTCTTAGATGCCTTTAAGGCAGCATCCAAGACCCCTGACTCACAGGCCCCTGCCGGTAAAAGACCTGATCACTTCTATATGGTCCCTGAGGATTGCAAGTTTCTTTTTAAATGCCCCTCAGCTGACCCAGTTTTGGTTTCCTTTACCTCAGGTAAATCTTCAAGGTTATCTCCCTCAACTAAATTATTTCCTTCTCATAAGGAATGTAAAATTTTGGAAAGATTGATAAGAAGGTCTATACCTCTTCTACCTTAGCTATCAGGGCTTTAAATTATCAAGCACACACGTCTAGGTTTGCTTTGGCCTTGCTCACTTAGGCTACCCAGGCTCTTTCCTCATTGCCTGACACAGAGTCTAAATCCTTGGCTCTTTCACTTTTATCAGCTTCCTCCCAGGTAGCCAGACCCTTAATCAAGTGCATTTATGATGCAGTTGAGGCATCTTCCAGAACAGCGGCTTCTTCATCTGCTCTCAAAAGGCATTCCTGGTTACGTCTCCTTCATGTAATGGCAAAATTGCTTGATGCTCCTCTAGATAATTCCTCCCTCTTTGGCAAAGCAGCTGCAAAGTTATTTAAATCACTGCAGGAAAAAGGTGAGGAGCTTCGGGATTTGAAACATTTGCTTGTTTCTCCCGAAATTTCATACAAATTTTCCTGTCAAAACACCTTTTGTCAGGAAACCTGCTCGCTCTTCCACTTTTTCTCCTTCTGGAGCTAGGCCTCATAAGCCTTCTAGCAAACACCCATAGTCTAAAGAGTCTAAAGCTTTTACTCCTGCTGCTCCTTCTCAGCAGCCCTTTCAGCCCAGCAAAGCCCTCTGTGACGATCTGCCTCCTCTCCCAAGTCACACACCCTTGACTCTTCACGTCTGTTTGTCCCTTTCTAGTTCCAAGAAAAGATGGTTCTTGGAGGCCTATATTAGATCTCTCCCTACTAAACACTTTCCTGGTGGTGCCTTATTTCAGAATGCTGTCTCTGCCTGCTCTCCTTCCCCTGGTCCCTCCTCATGCCTTCTTATCTTCCTTGGATCTCAAGGATACATACCTGCATATCCCTATTCATCCTCACTTCAAGACGTTTTTGTGTTTCTCTGTGGGTTCTTTGCACTGTCAGTTTGCTGCCTTGCCCTTTGGCCTTTCTACTGCTCCAAGGCTATTCACAAAGTGCCTGGCCCCAGCTATTGCCTATTTGAGGCTAAAAGGCCTACAAGTCTACCCATACTTGGACAACATGCTGTTTCTGGCCAACAGTTCAGGTTTGTTAACTTAACATCCGAACATGGCTATTCCCTTTCTGCAGGCCCTGGGTTTCTCAATAAATTTCAAGAAATCCTCCCTTTTACCAAGTCAAGACCTTATTTTCTTGGGGTGCAGGTTCCGCACAGACTTGATGATGGTTTTTCTTCCTGTAGAGAAAGTAATTATCTGAAAGCCTTCATGGAGGCTGTTCTGCCTCTTCCTTTTGTCACTGTCAAGGAGTTTCTGAGATTGCTGGGGTTCATGGTCGCTACTGTCCCCATACTGCCCTTTGCAAAGCTACACATGTGGTTTCTAAAGACAGTCTGGTCCCAACATGATCACCCCTTAGATGTTTTAATTCTTCTGCTCCCTTGTCTGAAAAAAGAATTACATTGGTGGATACAGCAACCCAGTCAGAACCCTGGCCTACTTCTTCAGATACCTCAACCAGTTCAGCAGCTTTTCACAGATGCCTCAGTCTTGGGTTGGCGAGCAACCTTTGCTTCCAGGAAAGTTTAGTGTCTTTGGTCCCCGTCTCAAACGAAGGAACACATCAACATCAGGGAAATGAGGGCTCTAATTCTAGCACTACAGACCTTCCACTGTCCGTTTCAGCTTGGACTTCTCAATATCTTCACAGACAATACTACGTTCCTGTGGCATATGAACAAGCAGGGAGCACAAAATCTTATCTTCTTTGTCACCTGGCCATCAAAGCTTGGGAATTGGCTACTCATTACAAAGTGACTCTACATGCTGCTTCCCTAGGCTCAGAACTCGGTGGCACATTCATTAAGCAGATCTATGACACAGTCTCACGAGTGGATGCTTCACAGGGATGTGTTCCTGGATCTAGTTCACCGGTGGGGTACTCCAGAACTGGACCTTTTTGCTTCCCCTATGAACAGACAACTCCCTCACTTTTCTACAAGGGTCCCTCACCCTCAAGTGTGGACAGTGGATGCTCCATCATTCTCATGGAAGGGGATGTTTCTCTATGCATTCTCCCTTTCCCCTTAATTCAGAAAGTCCTGTTGAAAATCCTACAGGGGGAAACCCAAAATCTTGCTAGTTGACCCCCTTTTGCCCAAGACAGCACTGGTTCCCTCTTCTACAAATTAGCCAAGGGTCATCACTACAAGTTACCTCACTGGATGGACCTACTCACTCAGGACAAAAGGTCATTGGTTCACCCCATATGTCAACCCTAGAAATAACTTTGTGGGTGATCAACTTTTGATCCCTTTCAGGCACCTGTTTTCAAAGGACGTGATATGGGTTTTGCAGGAGGCCAGGAAACCCAGTACTAGAAAATCTTGCATTTCCAAGTGGAAAAGATTTTCCATTTGGTGCCAAAAAAAGAAAGCGGATCCCTTTGGTGTGGGCATTCCCCTAGTACTTTCTTAGCTATGTGAGTTGCTCAGCAGTGGTCTTTCCTATTCTTCAGTTAAAGTCCATTGCTCTGCCTTGTCTGCTTGTTTGCCTTTAACTCCCCCTCCCCTTAGCTTCCAGGTTAGAAGTTAAGCTTTTCTTAAAGTTGTCCTACATTTAAAACCACCCAAGAAGCCATTTCCTGTTCCTTGAGATCGTAACTATGTGCTAGCCAGCAGCTTCTGTAAAGTTCTGCTCATGGAAACTGTGCTTCAAGTAGCCTTAACCTCTGCTAGAAGGGTCTCTGAGATTTCAGCATTGATGGCTTCTCCCCCTTTTCTAGTTTTTCATAGGGACAGAGTGTCCTTGAGCACTAATCCAAGCATCATACCCAAAGTGGTGAATGAATTGTCTCATCAGTCCATCCAACTGCCTACTCCCTTCTCCACAGTCTTCCATTGAGAGAGTTTTGCATAACTTGGATGTTCATAGACAACTCAGATTTTATCTTGACAAAACTATGTCCATTAGGAGGTCTGTCCAACTTTTTGTTTCCTTTCATCCCATGGCTCTGGGTTTGCATGTATCCAAACAAACCATCTCCAGATGGATCTCTTAAGACTATTGTGTTTTGCTATGAATTCCATGGGAAGTCTTATCTGCATCTGTTAAGGCCCATTCCACTAGATAAGTTGCATTTTCAGGCATAGATGCTCATTCCATCCTGGAGGCTGCCACTTGGTTATCTGTTCATACCTTTATGAAATATTAGGTTTTGCTAGGGCAATCCTCCATGGATTCCTGGAAAGTGCTTCCCCTTAGCTTTTTCTACTCTGTTCTCCACCCTTTGTTCCCTTGCAGCTTTGGAACTCTCCCATATGTAAAGAGTACTGCAACATTGAATAGAAGGACATAGAATAGTTGTGTAAAATCTTACATAACCATAGATGTCCTTCTCCTCTATATCCCTCCCACCTTCCCCCTACAACTTGCTCTTTCCAAGGATGATTTCCTTAGGCTCCTTTTGGATTCCTTTCCTTATGGGGCTTTCTTATTCTGAAGATTGTACATGCAGGCATCCCTTTTATGGCTGACATTGACTGTGCCTTTGTGCGACATCCCACGTACAGGCAGTGGGTCTAAGCTTTTGTATACAGGCTGGACGTCGGGGCAATTGGTGGAATACAACCCATATGTAATGAGTACTGCAACACAGAAGAGAAGGACATCAATGGTTGTGGTAAGATTTTACACAACTATTCTTTACATTTGTAAGGGAAACTAGTAAACCCTTTAGAGACTGGGAAGGTGGAAGTACTCAACAAAAATATGCTGCAGGCAAAGCAATTATAAGCTGTTAAGATTTGAGAGGTTGTGGTATCCAGGATTAGCATTAGATTAGACTATGCTCATCTACTTGCTTAGCATGAAGGGGCAGTGGAAGATGTTTAAATACAGAGTAGTAATCAGGAAGGTTTCCTAGGCAAGGGGAGGAGATTCATGGATGGGTGTATTGAACAGCTTGAGCTGTAAAGTGTCAGAAACTCGATTTCAAACATTCATCTGAGTATATAATGAATGACAAACATGCATTGCATTTCACCCAGGTTAACAAAATGGTACTAATCAAATTTTGTTGTCAGTTCTTTTTCATGAAGTGTATTGTCTGTGATTCATTTGTTGGGTTGGCGTCAATGAATGAGACTGCATGCTCTTCATTATTTTCTGTAGGGTGCCTACAGTTTCAAGTCTTGTTTGTGCAATGCAATAACTAAGTTTTAAATGAGGAGGTGCCTACATTAAGTTTCAAATAAGTTGCATGTGGAAAATTGGGATGAGAGTGGGATGAGAGGATGGATGCAGGCCTCCATTCAGGCATTAGTGAGCTTTTATTAACATTTTGACCAAGAAAATGCAGCATTGGAGAACGGGCAATAAGTTGGTTTCACTTATTCTCTTTTCTCCAAGGTTGTGCAGCCTTGTGATGGTACAGTAGTGGAGTTTGAAGGTGGGGCTTGCTCATACCCTAACCACTTTGTACGGTTTGTGTTTTTATTATTTTCTTGATGTGGCTGTTTAGTTGTGGTTTATGTTGGCTGTCCTTTTGATTACACTAGCTTAGAGTAGAACTGCAGGTTGTATTTTTACAGAGATGCACATAATGCATAGAGAGAATAATAAACTGTGTACATGCAGGTGAAGTACATCTTGCAAATTACAGTGGTGTATTGCAGTGTGGGTAGAAAAATGGTGCAGTGATTAGCCTTACTGCCTCTAAATACTTTATTTTTAGTTTGGGTTTCAGCTGGGTTACCTTCTTTGCAGACTCTGTCCTCCTTGTATTCATATGTATTTTTGCTGTGTGCACTGTATACCACTGTTTTTGCAAAGATAGGTTGCAGGTAAATTGGCAGTCTTCAAACTTGCTTACAGATTGTGTGTGTGTGTGTGTGTGTGTGTGTGTGTGTGTGTGTGTGTGTGTGTGTGTGTGTGTGTGTGTGTGCGTGTGTGCGTGTGTGTGTGTGTGTGTAAGTACATGTGTCTTGCTGTAGACTGTCATCCTGTTTAGGATTAATTTCTGCACTTTTGTGCCCCTTGCGTGCTGGGAGAGATTCCAGCTCCCCTGCCACCCTGAAATGGGGTAAGCATGTAATCTGAGATTTAATGAGTAAATTAATTACCTCCAACAGAGTGGGCATAGTTACTTAAGAAATGAAAATGCAGTTTTCAGGAGATCATTTGGTGAAGGGTGAGAAGTGAGGTTAAATTAGATATTCAGGGGATCAAGGAAAAGACTGGGTGGTACCTGGGAAAGCTGGCAAACTGATGGGATAAAATAGGAAGTGGTAGTGGTGCTCTAGTGCAAAAAGATGAGGGGCCTGACCTGTCATGAACGCTGGGCTGCAGAAGTTGCCTGTATTGACAGGGAAAGTCCTTAAATTACTGGGGCTTCTTTGCCGTAAGCTTCATTGGGTCAGCTAGTTTTGCTATGTGTGGCAGATGAAAAGCAACACCTACAGCAACAAACCCAAAGTAAAATCTATGGCAAAAGTTGAAATAAAGAAAAAATACAACACAGTAGAAAAAACAAAAACATTAGTAAAAATATGAAAAAAGTGTTTTTGTTTTTTTACCTACATAACTTCTTCAGACTGGTTATGTAAAATGGCAAAAACGTTTAGCTTATTTTTATGTTTTCCATTAAAATGAGTAGTTAATTTATTACTTATTCTTTCTTTTTACATGGGTTTTTAGCATATTGTTTCATATTTTTTTTTGTGCATTCCATTGAAAGTTATTTGGTTACTGAGACAAATCATGTGATGGTATGCATTTAAAAGCATGTCTTTTACCTCACCATTTAAAAAAAAAGTAATTTATGCATAAGGACAATGAATATGTTAAGTCATGTGTTTGTAAAAGTTTATTGCGGCAGTGCAAGAACATGGTTAGCTGAGGGTTTTTTGTCCTTTTCTATTGACATGTCTGCTGACCATCTAGCCCCCCACCATGACAATGCCTGTTCATTTTCCATTTCTGGGTAAGAGACAGAAACAGCTTAGTTTTCATTTAGGCAGTCACATAGGATTTTCTTGTTTTCTGGTGCTAACCCCTCCCTCATGGGGTGACTGGAGTGCACACTCACAGAAAGATGGACTTCTGTTCCCAAAAATGTTCCATGAATACTGCAAAGATGTCACTTGGCAGAGCCAAGTACACGGCTCTGGCTCACATACTGCATGCCATAGACCTCATTATGCATTAGATGATGGTACTGTAATAAACCAGGAAAATAACAAAAAAGTATGAACACAACCTGGATACACTCCAAAAAGAATTATTTATTCACAAATAAAGTAAGCGCTTTTGTACAGGATAGTACCTGTACTTCTTCAGACAAGACAATACTGAATGCAAGACCTTATATACACTCTCCCAGAACGTAAATCTAATGAGCTCTATCACATGGTCAATTAAACATTAATTACATTAAATAAAAGACCTAGCTTGGAATAATATAAGAAAATCATTAGAAAATGCATTGAAAAATACATTTTAAAATACCTCAGAAGTGTACATTAGACGTATATTGGAAAAGTAGCCACTAACACCTGGTAAAAATGTTAAATAACACTTATAAGACTGAAAAATGGATACATATTAATAAATTAGATAAGAAATAGATATTAATTGGATAAAAATGACTGTTAAAAACATTCTTATGCACCATAAGGATGTTACAATTCATCTATTTGAATATAAATACCTTGTAAAAATGGTAACATAGATGGATGCACAAAATGAACAATTTAAACAATCTAAAATTCTGAAAATAATACTGTAATAAACCAGACAGCCTCCTCCTCACAAAGTTGGGGAGTTGATGTTGGGTATTTCTTCCCTCCCTACCTCAATGGCCTCTCCATTAACTGACTTGCTTGTCAATTCTGGGTTATCTTTTTTTTTTTAATACCTCCTGTGCCTACTGTCCATTAAGACTTCCCTAACTGGACTCAAACCCATTCAAAGCCCAGTAGTAGGGAGTCCCTAGAACCAAAGATGCAAAAGCCATTTAGAGAGACCATTCTTTCTTGACCGCATCCTGGCTGTGAAGACAGTTGAATGGCCTGACCCTGTCACTCAGGCAGGAGGTGAGCTACCCCCATCATCCTTGTAAGTGCACACTTCTGTGCACTCATGAGGGTTATCACCTAAGTGGTGGCTTATTGAGCCAGCAAGCCACTTCCAGGATAGCTTTACAATGCTGAGATATTATGGCAGTATGCATTTTGCTCCTTCCCACTCTTCTTCCTAGGATGGGCATCCACCCTTCCTTCATTGCTAGCATCATCAGGTACACAAGTCGGTAATGAAACTTTGGTTGCTCAGGCAATAGTCAGGGCTTTATTCCTGTGGGCCCAGAGCTAGCTAACTCTGTGTTGTCTAGGTTACAGTCATGTCTTTTTTTTTTTCCTTTGGTAATTTTTATCCTCATTCCAGCCGACCTTCAAACCCTTACCTGTTAGGATTAGCCCTTTCGTTCAAAAGTAGAAAGGATGTGCCATCTGCTATAAAGGGATGAAAATCCCCTGGATAAACCTTAATTCAGGCACCTACGAGAGTTGTTTGTACTAGCTATCCAGAGACTTTCAACTTGTTTTGTAGCGAAGCCCACAAAATGTCTCCTGTTTATCGATCTGCCAGCCAAGAGTTCTGCTGGAAAGGGCCAGTATCACCACCAATCTTTACTCTACAGCTTGCCCCACAGAATTGCTTCTTCTCCTTCTCTTCCTGCCACCTGCAATTCCTAAGCTTGCCTGAGGTCCTAAAGCGGATTCCTCTTCCAGTCAATTCATGTTTTTCCAATGCTTTACCACTTACCCCTGATGATGACATGACTAGCCGCATCACCGCAGGGGCCCCTACATCCCTCTTTCCCATGCATGCACACACTACTTCACATGCTGGGAGAAAAGCTACCATCACTGGCTCAGGTAGCCAAAGATCACATCCTCCTTTGCTCCAGTTCTTGCTCTGAGCACTATGAGCTTCAAATTTTGCTCCTCTCCTCCTTGACTGTCCCATTGCCCAAAATGTAACTCAAATTCTGCTTGTTTGGATGACAGTCAGGGTTATATCTCTCTGCACCAAAGAGCTGGGCTTCAGTCAGGTCTTTTTCCCCTTTGCACAACAGAGATGAAGGATTTTTGACATTGAGTCTGATATGGTTGTGAGGTGATTGTCAAAGTTCATTAAGTGAGAGTGGAATTTGAAAGTGCAAGTGCAAGATGGGGTTAAGTGGAGCTGTCTGTGTCTGACTTTGTCAGGTGGTACCTGTGAACACAAGAAACAGGTGTCGTGGTATACTGAATATTTTTAGTCAGCATACATTGGGCGCTGTAGGAAAGATGAGGCAGCTGTACTGGGGTCCATGGGGAAAGTTTTACTGTATTACTTTGTGTAGGCATGCTAAAAACTGCGGTGATGGTGCTGCAGTAGCGTTGTCGCCTCACAGTAAGACGTTGCCCTGTTTGATTCTCAGCTAAAGCGTCATCTGTGTGGAGACGTGTGTGAATGGGCGTACCTTTGTTGAAGGTTGTGTGTCAGGGCTGGCAACTCGGCACGTAAAAATCTACTGCCAATCATTAGAGGACCGGAGTTCTGCTGTGGCGACCCCTAACCGGGAAAAGCCAAAAGGCACAACAACAACAACTTTGTGTAGGCATTCGGCACAACAACAACAACTTTGTGTAGGCATTCTGTGTAGATTTGTACACAGAGTTGGAATGGAAAGTTAGACTTGCAGTGAACATTGGAATTAATACATTGAGTCAGACTGGCACTCTAGCTCTGGATTAAATTGGACGGATGTATGATGGATGGTGGCAGCTATGATAAATGGGGCTGGCACTCAAGGGGACAGAAGTGTCACAGCAGCTACTGCTAGGGGGAGTACTTTGAGCGGATTAGGCAGGTGTGCTGCTCAGGATTGGGCACGCAGATAGATGAGGATGGAGCAAATACTCTGCATCAGACTGGTGCTGGTGTATTTAGTGATTTGGAATGAGCAGACATGCAGGAGGGTCTGTGGATTTGATCTGCTAAGATTTAGGAAGTTTTTTAGCACAGTACTGTACAAAAATTCATATACAAAGTTAACTGGCTTTAGAACAGGACTTGGGCATTTAATGTTTGGTTACACAGTAAGTAAATATACTTCACATGGAGAAATAGAGTTTAAATAGTATACAGCATGATTCACTGCTTGGACCACCCCTGTTCAAAGCAAGATCACTGACATGTCAGGAGTGAAGGAAAAGGTGCACTGCATTTTAAATGACACAAGATCTACAAAAAGTCCAGTAATGTCTTTAGACTTGATAGGGAGAAAAGAAACTTAGCAAGCTTAGAAGAATTGTCAGACATGTAACAGCTTAGTTTCACTGTGGAAAAGTGCGATACTGCACCTGAGAATCAAAAAAAAAAAAAAAACAAAGTAGAGATTTTACATATTGTGAGTTTATTTACTAACAGCAACTGTAATGGAAATGGATGTAGGAATAATCATATGATTTGAAAGCATGCATTCTGTGTGAGAATGCAGTAAACAAGCCAGCTTTGCAGTGCAGCAGTTTTGGTCCTGTTTGTCCTAGTTGCTCTAATTAGTGGTGCAAATGCTGAAGGGGTTTGCCAGGGAGGGAGGGATGGGAGTTATTTGATGCCAGATTACCCATCATCACAGGTGAAGGTACTGGTGGAATCTTTTTTTTTTTTTTTTTTTTTTTTTTTTACCACTATGTAAACTGCCTTTCTCCTATGTCCTTGTTAATCTCAAGTCTCCAGATATGTACAAAGTATTTTAGATGGGTTCTTGAGGACTGTATATGGGAAATTCCATTTTATTTTCTGCTGGTACTTCCTGTTCCTATATCCTTGTTGTTATCACACTGTTTGCTCTCCTTTAATTTTTCCAATATGACTTACCCCAGGGGACTGTCCCCACTTTCGCTGTTGCTGCTGTATACTGTGTTTAGAGGCAGAGTTCAAAAGGGTCGGTTTCTCCACGCAGGCTTGTTGCAGAATCTCTGACATCATGTGGTTGCAGCCATCTGTGTGATTTCGTCAGACAGAGAGGCGATGGTTACTTTTCTAGATGACTTCTTTTAATAGCTGTGTTAATAGGCGGGCACCACATTGTTGGGGAAAACTAAACAGTGTTAACAGTCGATGCTTTTCAAGAAACCACTTTAGATAGTTTTGACAGTGCTAGTTAAACATCACAGCATAAACACTTCAGGCATTTGGCCACTAAAGCTAAACCGAGCTTCCAAACTCATCTGCTCTGTTTTTTCTCTTCTGTTATATATAGCCTGACTGTGATAGATTTAATTTTGGAAGTGTCCCTGCTGTACACCCCATACACAGCCTTATCACTTAGTGTCTCAAACTACAACATGAAGACATTAGCAAGGAGAATTAATTAGCATGTTATTGCCTGATTGCATATGTTTCAGTTTATTTTCATGAGCCGTCAGACCACTTAGGAAGCATTAAAGTGACATAAAATGCTGGTGGGTTATGTGGTCTGACCAAAAACAGTCAGCAATTTTTGTGTACTATACAGATTCCCCAAATTGGTTTAATGTATAATAATGTTTAATAAGAACTAATATGTGCTGCCAGAAAAGCAAGATTTGTTGTCAATGGATAGTGAATTAAATTACTGTTAATGCATTTTCTTCTGCTATAAATATTTTGGCCATGTAGATTGTCTCTTCACTTTTGTTTTGGGCACTTGTAAGCATACCACCATCTTCTCTGACCTGGCGAGAGGATAGACCAAAGTGCAGAATGCATGGAGCTGACAGCTACATCAGACTTATCTCCTTGCTTTAGCTGTTCCATGTATCATTACCCTGTGAATTTGTGTACTTCATTACTGGAACACATTCCATTCTAGTGCAGACAGTGAGCCCTGTGCATGTATGGTGTTTAGGTAGCTGTTGCACACGTGCATAGTGATTGAACCTGAAAGGTTTATACATGTAGTTTTTGGTAATAGGTTCAAAATTATTAAACAGCTGTGAGCTGGCTTGGTTTGACTAAAAAATGAATATTTGAGCCCATAAGTATTAAAAGGTATTAGCCGTGTGGTTCCCATAACAATACACTGAAAATCTCTGGTGCTCACAATGTCATGTATTGTTACTTAGAGGAAGAAAGGAAGGCTGCACATTAATGAGACACACGGTATAGTACCACCACCAATTCTACCAAACACGTTTGTCTAAAGTTGGTATGTAAATGTTACAAGTAACCATGTATTTCTTAAGCAAGTGTTCTTATAGCTGTTCAAGCAGCTTTCTTTAGCTGATGCCCATACTGTGCTGTTTTTGCACAGCTTGTTTTATTTTGCTTCTTCTACTGTCAGCTTTCTAGAGCAATGTTCATTTTTCACAGGATCATGTCAGTCCGCCAAAGGAACATTCAGCAAGTACAAAAGCCATGGTCATAGAAACAACTTTCAGTGAACCTCAAACTATTTTTTTTTCTTGTAGAGGGCAAGCTTCTCTGCAGTACAGTGTAAGAGGACACCACTACTTATGTATACCAACTTGACAGTCACACAACAGTGGGGTAAAGGGCAGACTAGCTGGGCTAAAATTGGCTTTCAATTAATTTACTTTGTGGCATCAGCACTCACTAAAAAGATGCTCAAACAACAGGTGTGCTTCCATTTTTGCAGTTATTCAAAAATCTGAACCAGTATTTGCCTTGAAAATGCTAATCATTGTTTTAATTACTGGAGATTTTTTTATTGGAATGAAAAAAGGTAATGGTTTTACAGATTTAAACATGCTGATCTTTCTTCCACTTTCTGGAACTACCTGAGGAGCAGTCTGCTTCCAGTCAGGTACATTTCATGATGTAAACATAACTTGATTAAAACATAAGTATTACCTACTATTAATCAGTGCCTACAATATTAAAAATTGATAAAGGCCTCTTGGTGCAGAACCAGAGTCTCTTTCTTTTCTGATGGTTATCTAGTTTTGAAAACAAGCCTGTATCACTGCAACAAAAGTTGGTCGGGGGTACAGGATGAAGTGGCAATAGTCTGCTCTCTGAGGTGGTTCTGGACCTGCAATGTTTAACTTCTAGTATAGTCCAAAAAAACATTTCCAGTGCACCCCTTCAACAGATATTTTTGTTTTGTTGGCTGAAGCATGTATTTTTTTTGTTTTATTGTTTCCCTGCATTGTTCGAGTGCAAAGTGGATGAGGTTTGAACTTGTCAAGTTCATTTTGACGTTTTGACAGTGAACTCCCTGATTACTGTTCCTCTTGGAGATTACTGCAGGTGCAGTTTCTCTTTGAGGACTGGCATTGATTGTGTGTGCGTGGACTTTTTTTTTCTACAGTAGCGCGTTCTTGTTAGTAGGTCCCCTGCAAAAAATCTTTTTGTATGTTTTGCTGAGCTGGGACTTTGACCAGATTGTTTTATATGAATGAAGCTTCAGTGAGTTTAGACTCAGAACATAAAGTAAGCATGTATTATAATGTGAGTTGATAGAACAGTTGCAGATAAAGGCTTCATAGCACAATTAATACCTTTTGGCTTTTTTCCTTACTAGTTCTTTTGTTGATTGGTAGCTATTGTATAGTCACAACGTCATTTTAATAACCAACTAACTACATTTGGGGAAGTCATGTTTTCAGTGAAGTCCTGGGAAGATGACCTTCGCTGCAAAGGTACTACAGTTATAAAATGATTGATATTTTATGAAAGTAAAAGTGCAGATAGTGCTTACTAAAAGAATATTGTGGAATAGTATAAATGTTGAATGACACTTTGTATTACTAAGCTGTTTTAGAACTAACTTTCTGTTGTATAATGGGTTTGAATAAGAGGAGACTGCACCTCAAAAGCTACAAAAACTACTGATTACAAAAAACTACACAGTATGAAAATTAACCTGTACAGTACAACTGACTGGGAAAAGTAAACTGTAAAGAACAAAATAACAAGGCAGAATTCTTCATTTATTGCTTTCTTTTGCTAACTAGTAATGTCCAGTTGGGAAACCCATTTTCAGTAGTCCTGGTGAGAAAAATCTCCATAAAAAAGTTGAAAATGCATGTTTAATAGTAAGCAAATGAATACAGTAGTCAAAAATAAATAAGAAGTTATAATTAAAGGGAGTTAGCCATTCTAGAAATGATAGTGTATAATAGCATTGCTAGTGTGTAGAGACAAAGTTTACCACAGTAACATATTTGGTGTGATGCAAATGGTTGAGCATGGGAAATGCATAATGTGATGGCCTCATAAGAGACTTCATAATACAGATGTCAGTAATTAGAAAGCATAGTAAGGAATGGACACAATGAATTTCCTTGGTTGTGCAGTTGATGTGCTGCAAAAAGTTGAACCTAGGAAATTAGTAATGATAGCACATAATAGGACCCTTGGTTTGTCAGACAAAATACAATAACTAAGGGTGGTACAGTTAAAGGGGTGTGGAGTTGAGTTATGGTTGTGATATTATGGGTTGTTAAACTACAGAGAAGATCACAATCACACACACGGAGGCACACTGATGTACCAATGTAATGTAAACTACATTAAGTGTATAAGGAGACAATAAGATCTGCTGTACAAGAAATGAGGGTCACTGACAAAAAAGTACCACAAGACATCTGAGAATTGAAATACAGGGGGCCACTTAAAAAATGGCTCAGTCTTGGAAAAATGTCTAGGGCAGGTTTTAAATAATAGGTCATTTACAATTCCATTGTAACAGTTTTTTTTTTTTGTTTTTTTTAAGAGTTGAATGCTGTTTTTTCTTGGAAATGTACGTGACATTATTTAGTGGGTAATTCTAAACTTTTCCAGTAATCATTGAGTAACAGAGATCAGCAGGTTTGTTTTTGGTCAGTGGAACATTAACAGACCTTCCATTTGAAGTGTATGAGTTTATGTTGAGTAGACATTCCAACTGTCAAATGATTTTTTGTCATGTCTATCATTAAATTTATGATTTTCTGGTAAATTACTGTCATTTTGTAATACATCATAGTTTCATACCTCTTACTCTTTAGAAGTTGGATGTTGCTGCAGAAATTTATTTTGTTAATTTTGTAAGTGAATTAGAGTAATATTTTTTAAAAATTCCCTGATTTATTTTTTTGGCTTCATCTGTGATTTTTTTAACTGCTAAATTTAAACATATTGAGTAATGACTTGTGTACACACACACATTAATAGAAAAGAAAACCATAGAAAAGAAAACCATTACAAACAAGTGTAATTTTTGTGTATTCAAACCATCCACGGTGGTGCAGCAGTAGCGTTGTTGCCTCACAGCAAGAGGTTCTCCCGTTCGATTCTCGGCTGGAGTGAGGGGAGTGCCTTCTGTGTGGAGTCTGCATGTCCTCCCCGCAGTTGGGTGGGCGTTCGAAAGATATGCGTAAATGGGCGTGCCCTCGTTGAAGGTTGAACGTCAAGCTGGCACCTTGGCATTCGTGAAAATCTACTGCCAATCATTAGCAGACCAGAGTTCCGCTGTGGTGACCCCTAACCGGGAAAAGCCGAAAGACACACACACACACGTGTGTGTGTATATGTGTGTATACATATATATATATATATATATATATATATATATATATATATGGGATCTGTATGGATCACCGAACACCGAATGGCAACATAACCGAAACAGATTCGGCAGATCATACGTGCGCGAAAGTGCTTTACACCGAAAGGCACTTTCGTGTAAGTATGCCTGTTGCAGAGATCGCACTACAGTGGGGATAAGGGAAAAATTCCCTTATCCCCACTGTAGTGCGACCTCGGAGTGAGAATATTTATGTAGGGGGGTGTGGGGGGCACAGCCCTGCAAAAGCGTAAAAGTAATGTTGTATTTATTTATTTTTTTTTTTTACAGACACTTTGGTGAAAGCGCTTTCGTTAAAGTGTGTTCGGTGATTGTATATATATATATTTTTTTTTTTAGGAATTATCATTCACTTGAACATTATGTAAATTGTTCAGGACCTGCCTTCCATGAAATCCCTGAAATTTCACTTTTCCTCCTGATCATTATTCTGCATATATTGTTCCCTCAAATTCCATTTATTTCTATGCAGTTTACTTCTCTTTTCAGAAGACCCTAACTCCAATTCCTTTATCTCATCTACAACATTTAGTACTTCAGTTGTGGAAGGTTTAGATTTTGATTTCTGTTTTCTAGTAATTGCTTTGTTTGCAGCCAATAGCATAAAACTTAGTAGGGTTTTACTATGTCTAGGCAATTATTCAGTTTCTATATCCTAGCTCAAAAGAAATGTTTCCTTGCTTACAGTAATTTCTCTCCCCTAACATTTCTGACAAAGTACCTTGTTGGGAATTTTTAAAATCACAAACTCCCTACAGCCTAGAAAAACATGATCCCACTTACCCCTCTCATTTCCATCACACCTCCAGTATTTATCTACCTTTGGAAAACTTTTCTGAAGTCTGCTTGAATTATAAAAATAGCTATGTAAACACTTCATGCAAAAATCCCAAACCTTCTAGACTTTGTTGCATACTTGGGTGCTGTACAGCTGTCCCCTTTTTCCTTTGTGTATTGCCTTTCCACTCTCACTTTCCAGTCTCTTCTAACATGTTCTGATTGACTGGTTGTCGTAGCTGTTGTGCATTATTTTATATGCCCTATTGATTCTAGACCCAATTAAAAACTAAACCAGAGCTGTTCTTTCACTTAAGACCTCCTTATCACTTTCACTTTGTCTATACTCTGTTATCAATCCAAGGTAGGGAAGGCAGTCTCCAACTAGCAGTCCAGTCTTCTGCTAGGCCTCATCCCACTCTATCCCGTTTCCTCTCCTTAGGTTTCTTTCCCTAATTTTTAAATAAAGAATTGGAGAACAATGATGATCTGCGATAGAGATGAGCAATCTGACAGTTATAGGAGGTTATATATTAATTTGAGTTCTGTTCGGCACAGTTGATTAAACTGTTGCTAGTACAAATTATGTAAGAATACGTAGTGGTGAGTCCTGCTCTGATGACCTGCTACAAACCATGCCAGGCTGTTTTGAAGGGCTGGGGAAACACCTATGAGATAATGAACGAAATGTATGAGTGATGGAAGTAGTTGTGTGTTAGCTGTAGACAGACTAGCATTTTATGAGCAATGTTCTTACTCTGTATATAATCTGTCTCGTTTTATTTGATCCTTGTTGCCACACTAGTAATGCTTTTCTGAAATTTAAGTAGATGCATGCTACAGAGTTTAATTTTGAGATAACTTCATTGGGGAACCGTAGTTAAGCAAAGTCATATTAAAACATGATTCTAGATGGTTTCAGATTAACTTTAGGGCATGTGTCAGTATCCTTAGACTGTGTAGTTTTAGAGCAGAACAGCACTGAATGTTTTGCTAGCATTAAGGTGTAATTCCATTGCATTAAGCCATAGCTACAGGGAGTGGAAGTTAGTGGTCTTGACTTAACATAGTCAAGAGTTTGGTCAGGCAAGCCAGTATTGGACTCGTCTGCATATTGGATGAGCAACGAGCTTCCACAGTGTTTTTTTTCTTTTTTTGCGCCCCCACAATGTTTAACCATGTCATTTATAAGTATTGTAAACAGCAGTGAGCCTACTGCAGAGTTCGATGGAGGGAAATGACAGATGGCTGCATTCCATGTGACAGCCTGTACCCTGCATCCCGGATAAGTAGAGAACAGCAACTCTGTACTGAAGATGAGACTGTGACTGCCAGTTTTTCCTCTAACCTTGGAGTGACACACAGTGTTGAAAGCTTCTTAGAGGTCCAGGAAGAATGTACATTAGAATTTACCACAGTTCAGGTTAGGTGTATGTAATTCAGCAGTATATGTCAGGATTGAAATGCATGAAATAGTTTTGCTGAAAGCAGTGAGTCAACACAACCAACTTTGTTTACCTTTACCTCACTGTTGTGTGACCATTTAGTATGTGTATATGTTAGGGAAGTGTGTGTTGGAGGGTCCCACTACATAGGTTCATAGGTAGGTACTAGGCTATTGGCCCAAGGGCCTACGTAAGCCTAGCCAATAAGGTTCCCTGGCATACGCCACCCAAGAAGGTTATTTTCCTGTGCCACTGTCGAGCAGAGACACAGAAGTGATCCCCGGGGTGTATTTCCTATTTCCGATCCACTCATCAAGATTTTTCTTGAAGAGTGCTAATGAAGAACTTTGCTTGACATAGATGGGTAGCCTGTTCCAGAGTATGGGAAGTCTCTGTGATAGGAGTCTATCCCTCCAGCATGTCCTGTTTATTGTGGTGACAAGGTTTAGGTCCCTAGAGTGTGTAGCTCGGACGGATTGGGATTTCTTTAGGTGTAGCATGTCCAACAGCTCTGGGTTTGACTTAGCTTTATATGTTAGGCAGAGATCACCTCAGAGTAGGCGATATGCTACAGAGTAAAGCTGGAGCTTTTTGAAGCGGTCAGTGTAGGGCATTCTTTTGAGGCCAGTAATCCTCTTTGTGAGGTACTTCTGTGGCCTTTCCAGCTGCTGCAGATGTCTTGTGAGGTACTTCAACAAAAGGGGCAATGTACTCTATAATGGGTGTAATGAGTGTCGAATAGAGGGGAACAATGACCTCTTTTTTCCTGGATGAGAGCCCTTTTTTATGATAAGGTGTGCCACGTAGAAGGACTTCCTGACTACTGTGGCGATGTGACTATCAAAGGAGAGACTACTGTCCACCTGGGTCCCAAGTTCTCTTATCACGCATTCGGTGTTAAGTAGATTGCTGCCTATGTGGTAGTTCATGGGTACAGAGTTTTTACCAAAGGGGATGACTCTGCACTTTTTGGCATTGAGCTTGAGGCCATGGCTCTGACACCAAGCATCTGTCTCAGCGAGGCCCTTCTGCAGGATGTCCACATCATTTGGGGACTTGACTATGGCTCCTAGTTTGCAGTCATCTGCGAACTTTGTTAGCCAGAGGCCTTCTGTGTTAGCCTTTACCTCAGAGAAGTAGATACCAAACAGAAGAGGTCCCAGGACGGAACCCTGTGGTACTCCACTTGTCACTGCATTGAGGTCAGATTTGTAGTCTGCAACTTTTACAGTGTGGGTTCTGTCAGTGAGCCAGTTGGCAACCCATCTTGTGACGTAGGGATTTATACCTAGTTTAGTGAGTTTAGCTGTAATTCCAGAACGGGGGATGGTGTCAAAAGCCTTGGCGAGGTCAAGATAGGCTGTGTGAAACACCTTACCCTCATCTACGGCTTTGGTGACTGCCTCAAAGAAGTCAGTCAGGTTCAGGAGGCATGATCTGCCTTTCACAAACCCGAACTGGGTGGGATCCAGAGTTTGGAGGTTACCAATATCTTTGTTTATGAGTTCCATGATGATACGTTCCATGGCCTTGCAGACCAGGCTTGTCAGGCTAATAGGTCAATAGTTCACAGGATCAGTGGTGGCTCCCCCTTTGCGGAGTGGGATAACTGTTGCTGTGCGCCATTCAGTGGGCACAAAGCCTGATGTGAGGCTATTATTGAATATGGTGCTTAAGTGGGGAGCCAGTTTGTTCTGAATTTCATGTAAAACGCAGCCTGGGATGTTGTCCGGTCCCATGGATGCTGTGTTTTTGGCACTGTCAGCATGTGTGTCTGTACTGTGCTGCCACAGCCAAACTGAGTTGGTTAAGAAGTTGAGTGAATGCATTTTTTTGGGGGAGTGTGAATGAGGTGACAAGAGCAGTATATGTCAATAAATGTTTAATGTGACAGGGGAACTGGCTTTACATAATGGTACAATGGGCCTTAGTTATCAGGGACATAAGCTTCCTTGATGGGGTAAATATAAAAAAAAACCCACAAAAAACTTGGTATGCTCTACCACCATAATCGTTATATCTCTCCTTCCACCAGGCTCATACTAGCCAATACTGATCTCATCCCATCCCTCCTATATGGTGCATCTGTCCTCCCCAACCTGCAATCCTCCCTCAAAACGAAACTCTCCTCTTGCTATAACAAGATATCAAAATTTGCGGCAGGTCACAGAGCCATTTCTCACCATTGTAATTCTCTTCACCAACTAAACTGGCTTGAGCTACCTAAACTCCTCACTTATACCCAACTCGTCCAAGCACACAAACCCATTTACAACCCCTCTCTTTGTCCCTCCCTAGTCACTACCTTTGAAATGCATGAACCAGAACGACTTTGAAGATCTAATTCCCAAAAATTAATTAAATTCCACAAACCCACACGTCTAGCTGGGAATCACCTAATGTCCTTCTCTCTAGCATGCTTCTGGAATTCTCTACCATCTCCTATCCGCATCACCAGCAGTCTCTCCTCATTTAAAACCTTGCCACACTCACACCTAACTTCGCAATGGAAGTGCTCCTGTTCCCATCCTACCTAATCCTTCTAATACCGCTTCCTACTCTCCTTGAATTAAGTACGCCATCACTGCCTCCTATAGTTCCACAGCTCTGTTGAACTATTTGACCAACTACTGCTACTTTTGTAAAAAAAAAAAAAGTGTTTTTTATTGCTGTTTAATGAACTATACTGATGTATTCTGTCATTGTTAACCTTTTCTTATCATATTTACTTTGTATTCCTATGAGATAATCTGTAATGTATATGTGCAATGTGTACTATGTATTTTTATTTTTCTGGAGCTTTTCTCCCCAGGACTGCATTGGAAGCGGGCCCCTTGTGGCCCAATGGACTATCCTGGCAAACAAACTGCAAATAAATAAATAAAAATAAAACATGGGAATGATAAGGATAGAAATTTGAGGCTGTTGTCCAAAATATTGCTAGCCATCATCAGTAGGAATATATGCTGAGGGTGAAGACCCCATTGTGTGATGATTGTTTTTTGTCTGAATGACAGTATTATTGTAGTGAATGGAGTGCTTCACAGTGACTACTACACGCTGTGTTTTACTGTGCCATTTCACAGGGGATTACTTAGTAAGTACGATTTGATGACATTATAAGTTTGAATTCTGTAGGTGTTTAACATCCTGTCTTGCATTTGAAAACTCCAGGTCTCTGAAAAGAGGGCTGTCTTATGCAGCAAAGATCAAACTGCCATCCAGAGTGAGTATGCTCTGGAATTTTTACACAAACTTCTGTGCTGCAGTTTTCAATGTAGAGAACACTGGTATTCAAGCATTTTTGGTGTGCAGGACACAAGCTTTATCCAAAGAAAGCTATAAAAATATGTTTCTGGGGGTAGGTGGAAACTAATTGCTGACAGGATCTTTAGATTACAGGACACCAACTGCTATTGGGTTGTGTAGAGAGCAGATAGAAACTCCCAACTACTCTGACATTGAGCTGAGAGGTAGGGACTGCCTTGGAGTGTGAAAGGTTGGAAGACCGTTGTAAGCACCAGTTTTGCAGGTATGCTGGTTGAGGAGTATCGAGTTAATTTAGGTGCTTTATTCAAAACACTATAACAAAATATTAAGAAAAAGAGTAAAACATCTTAAAACAAAGGACAGCATATCATCATCCCACACCATGAAAAGCCATTTCAAATAGACATGTTTTTAATGCCTTCCTGAAATCAGCCAAAGATGAACATGCTTGGCACTATCAAGGTTGTAAGTTCCACAAGTAAAAGGCTTGAAAGAAAGGCTACGTAAACTTCACGTCTCATGGTTAACCCACGGAACTGCCAGCAGCCACTTGGAAGCTTAGCAAACACCAGTACAGTGCAGTAGGATACAGTGTTCTTCTTCAGGTAGTAAGACCCAGGTTGTGAATGGACAAATAAAGTAACACTACAGTCTTGTAGATTTTCCTTTTGTGAGTGAGAAACCAATAAAGTCTACACAGAACAGGTGTAATACGTCAGTAACATGATATTGGCAGAAGGCATTTGTCACAGTGTTTTTAGGTCCACTGTACAAGACCATGCTTTCCCAACATGCCTCAATATTGCACACCTCTATCTGCCACTCATATAACTAAGGTTAATGTGCCTAACCAGTGGTGGTGTTTCTGAATCAAGATTGCTTACAGCACACATTCCGTATAGCACAAGCACAAAGAAAGTGACTTACGCTAAGAGGAAAGGTGCTTATGAATCCCATCCAGAATTCTGATAAACTATAATCACCATCAGTGAACACTGACTGGATTTAGAGCATGATTTGTTGTAGTGCCATCTGTAAAATATTAAAAAACTTTTAACTCCATGTCTGGCTTTACTCCACCGAAACTGTATGCATGTATGAGGGCAGTTTTCATTTTATGTGGAAGAAAGTCTGTTTTTCTACTTGTTTGAACAGATAAAAAACACAGTGTGTATGTTGCCTTTCATCCAGGTAGTTTTCTTTCTGCAAGTCCATGTAAGGTAAAGTGGAATGTGCCTTTTTTTTGGAAGGAAGGGCTTGTACTTCTAAGTAAAACTGTATTTAAGTCTGTCCCAGGGGCTCATGCAGGAAACTTAATCTTTCTCTTTTCCTGTAAACTGTCCATATAAATGGTGTTTGAGTTGTAGTGTGTGATTGCAGAGTTACAAGAACAAAGAGCAGTGTAACAACATTTCCATTTCATGCTGGTAGGAACTGGTTGCTTTTCTCAGCCTAATTGTGTTAAAAGATGTGTTTTCCTGTCTGTTCAGCTATTGTCTCTGGATGGAAAGACAGAAGGTTTGTTACTTTAGTAGTAAGATGTTTGCATGTGTCTGTATGTGGGTATGTGGAGGTTGGGGTAGAGCAGTGTGTGGAGTGAGTTTTCATATCAGTTGTCCATTTCTGTTATTTTCAAATCCGCTAATTGTGACATTCTGAAAAGGTAGGGCAGAGCAGACCTTCTGGTGCTCAGATTAGCTTGAAAGGAAAAAATGTAAAACACATCACTTCTTGCATTTAATGTGTGCATTACAAAACCCAACTTTGTGTGTAATCAAATAAATGTCCCCTTGTTCCTGTATTTCAGATCGAGTGAGTAGACATGATAACCTATGCAGAAATTTTACAGAATGTATCTGCCATGATTACTCTTTTAATAGAGGTAACAGGACACAGTTGCAGGATTCGGAATTGTGCCATTTGTCCAACAGGGTGACTTCCCTGATGCTGTTCCTATCAGACCGGAAAGATACAGTGTTCCTCTTTCTGATTCATTACAGAATATCAGTCTTCCCATTGCAAAATAAAATCTTTTACCCCACCCTCATCCCAGCTGACATTGATTGGCTGGGCTTTATACTTAAACTGTTACATTGTGTATTGAAAATTACAGCATTTATCCTTTGTTTAAAATGTCCAGCATGCACTGCTTTTTTAGTGAAAACGTGTTTCTGGTGGTGAGGTATTCTGGTGGTCAGCTTGGTCTCACAAATGAAAGGGGGAGTCCTGTCATTACCTTGAAATGCTTGTGGATCTTGAAGTCCGCCTACCTCATGGAATAAACCAGAGGTAGCAAAGTACTGGCTGTCACAGTAATTCCCTGTTATACCCAGTAGATCGCAGTTTGTCATAGCTTCCACTTGCAAAAGTAATTTGAACAAAGAGCTTAACCAGTTTTTGATCTTGAGTCTCCTGTAACAGAGGTATTTATGGTTGGTCTTTTTCAGTAAACTATATGCTGGCATTAGTGATAGTAGAGGATTGTTCTGAAATGCCTCTTCTTTCAAGATGTAGTGACAGATACAAGGCTGCTGTCCTTCTGCCATGTCTCTTTGATGTCCTTCATGGATGCATCTGCAGTCATAACAAATGGGTTGTCCTGTCGTCAGGCAGCCCTTCGGTCGGCCGGATTCCAAAGTCTGGGTCCGGCTTCGGCTGATGTCGCACTTCACCCGACGTCATCTCTGCTGGTCTTCGGGTATAAAGGCATCAGCCGACGCCATTTTCCTCAGTCTTTCTTGCCGCGTGGCGCCCGAAGCAGAAGCTGTTCGCAAGTGCCGGTCGGTCAGATCCAGAGATTACTACTACCGAATACTACTTCGAAGACTTCTAAAAAGCTAAGTACCCCGTTGGGGACCCTTTCTTGCCTCAGCCGATGTCAGAAAAAGTCAATAACTGTTTAACTTGTGGGAAACAAATACCTCATAAAGATTTCCACTCTTACTGTTTGCCTTGCTTAGGCCCAGACCACGACGTAGCAGCCTGTTCAGCCTGTGCTTCCTTCAACCGACGAACGCTTAGGCGTCGGTCGGAGTTTGCTGAACAGTTTTTCGGATCAGATTTTGCGTACATTATGCCGTCGGATCCTCCGACTACCCAAATTGTTAAAAAACGCAAAGAAAAAGACCGACACTCGCGGTCCGCGGTTTCGGCCGAAACCACGGTTAAGCAAGCCGCGAGTGTCTCGGTTTCGGCCGAAACTGAGAAAACCGGTCAATCTTCAGCCGAATCAATGACTACTACGGAGGCTCTTGCTACCTTAGTTGAATCGGCCTCAGAAATTTTGCCTACAACTGTGGTTCCTAGTGATTTATCAGACACCATCCCTTTGGATGTCTCTACCCCAGCACGTGGTGCTGCTAGGCCTCCTGCAGCCATGTCTATTAAGGCCTTTGCCAGGGCTAAAGCAGCCAAATCTGCTAAATCAGTGCTTGTTAAGCCCCCCTCACACAGGCCCACTTCAAGTTCACAAATGCTTACTCTGGCAGAAGATTTAATATCCTTAATTAGGGGATCCCAATCTCACCCAGACAGGGCCTCTCAGCCCCCAGAAAAGAGACCTAGAGCAGAGCCCCGAGCCAGTGTCCTCTGATGATTCTGCGGATGACTCAGACATTACAGACCAGCCAGAGGCCCTTTTTCTACTTATGAAGATTCCGATGCTGAAGAATCCATTCCAGCTGCCACTCCACCAGAGGAATTTTCCTTTGGGAAACCTTACATGCCATGAGAGAACAATTCCAATGGCAGGGACAAGATTTCTCAGATTCAAGAAAAAGGCTTAGGACTTTTCTGCACTTACCACAACATAGGCCCTTAGCTATACCTCCTGTACTGCCTGTTGTGGATGATGCATTTAATGATGTTTGCACGGCTCCTGATTCTTTACCTCCAGCCCCTGCCAAACCAGATAGATTTTACAGGGTGCCAGACACTCATCACCACCTATACAAGGCCCCACTTGCAGATCCTGAAACTATATCCCAGGGGCCTAAGGCAGTAGCCTCGACCACAGCAAAAAACCCTATTCCTTCTGAAAGGGAATCCAGGTCCTTAGAGAGATGGGGGAAAAATGTTTACACCTCTGCTACTCTCTCAGCTAGAGCTTTAAACTGGCAGTTTCATATGATCCAATACCAAGAGTTTATGCTTGATCAGTTAACTAAAAAACTGTCCTCTGATGAATCCTTAGATAAGAAATATGTATTAGAAATGGTGAATAACATCCAACAGGTTAGTAACCATTCCTTAAAATGTGGCTATGATGCACTGGAGGCTTCATTTAGATCAGCCATGACTGGCACAGTGATAAGAAGGCATGCATGGTTGAAAGAACAGGTCTTACCGGATCATGTTAAAGCAAAGCTGTTAGATGCTCCTATGGATAAGGCCAGTCTATTTGGTACACCTACCCAGCAAGTAATGAAGAAAATGGAAGAAAAGGCAAAATCTGTACAAACAGTTAAAGATTTCTTACAGGTTCAGCCCCCAAGGTTTAGCAGAAACTGGCCTGCCAAAAATTGGTCCTTTCCAGACTCTACAAAATCCCAAAGGGGCAGGAATAGACGCTCTAGAGGCAGAAATCAATCCAGAGGAGGTGCCTACAGAGGACGACAGTGGCAAGGCAATAACCGAGACTCAGACACAACCACTGCCACTGCAACAGGACAATCACAGTGACTTGGCTCTGACACCGCCTACCAGGGAGCAAATAGCAGCATCTTTAGGCGGAAAGTTAGCCTTATTTTCGAAAAATTGGCACTATGTCACAAAAGACAAGTGGATTTTGCAAACCATAGACCAAGGCTACCGGTTCCACTTCCACACCTTACCAGTAAAAAGAGGAATGCCAAACCTAACTCCAAATCAAAAAATAGAAGCTCTACAGCAGATAGCGAAATTAGCAAAGATGAGAGCTGTGGAAAGAGTACCAATAACAGAACAGGGCAAAGGATTCTACTCCAGACTCTTCCTAGTACCAAGAAAAGAGAAAAGTTGGAGACCTATTCTCGACCTGTCCGTCTTAAACACATGCATCATTGTCCCAAAATTCAAAATGCTGACCCTACAGCAACTTCTTCCCATGCTGGGCAAGGAGTGTTGGCTGGTAACTCTAGATCTCAAGGAGGCATACCTGCACGTCCCCATTCGACCAAATTGCAGAAGATACCTCAGATTTCTTGCAGGATCAGAGCATTATCAATTCTCAGCATTGCCCTTTGGCTTATCTACTGCGCCCAGAGTATTCACAAAATGCCTGGCATCAGTAATCGCTCACTGCAGACTACAGGAATCCAAATTTATCCATACCTGGACGACTGCCTGTTACAAGCGGACAACAAAAGCAAGCTGACAACAGATTTACAAAGGGTCATTTACTTGCTACAAGCCCTGGGATACACAGTCAATTTACAAAAGTCCAGGCTGATACCATCCCAAACAAGAACATTCTTGGGCGCGGAATTGGACACAGTAAAACAAATGGCATTCCTAACTGCAGAAAAACAAAAAGAACTCCCTCTTTACTTCTTGGCATTAACAAAGCAGAACAAACTAACAGCAAGAAAAGTTCTGCAGGCCTTGGGTTTCATGGCATCATGTATAATCTTGGTCCCACATACCAGACTGCATATGAGAAAGCTACAGTGGTACCTAAAGAATTTATGGTCTCAGCACAGACACAGCTTAGAAACAGAAATCCCACTAATCCCATGCCTAAAACAGGAGTTCCTATGGTGGGCACAAGCATGCCAGTCAAACCCAGGCTTACCCTTCCACAACTTTCGAGCAAGCCAAACCATCACAACGGACGCCTCAGACCTAGGATGGGGGGCGCACATGCTGGACAAATGCATACAAGGATTGTGGACTCAAGACCAGCTGCACCTGCACATAAACCAAAAAGAAATGCTGGCAGTAAAACTGACAATCCAAAAATTCAGACCATTCCTCAAAGAAGGCCATTTGATGATAAGGACAGACAACACCACAGTCATGTGGTACATCAACAAACAGGGAGGCACTCATTCATACCCCCTATGCAGAATGACTTTGGACCTTTGGAATCTGGCTCTCAGCTACAACATCCAGTTACAGGCAATATTTGTGCCAGGAAAAGAGAACACCCTAGCAGACATGTTGAGCAGAACCACCTCGGATGCTCACGAATGGATGCTACACCCAGACATCTTCAAGGCCATCACAAAGAAATGGGGAATGCCACAAATAGATCTATTCGCATCCCCACTCAATCACCAGCTCAAAAAATTCTGCACAAGGACATTCCACCCACTTGCATGGAAGGTGGACTCTCTATCCTTCAGCTGGAAAGGCCTGACAGCATATGCATTTCCACCTCTTCCCTTGATGCACAAGGTACTACTGAAAATCAAAGAGGAACGTCCAAGGATAATCCTGATAGCTCCGAATTGGCCAAGACAACACTGGTACCCATTGCTAAGGAGCATGTCTCGGGAGAGAATGTGGTCAATACCCCTGATGCCTTTGATGTTGACTCAGAACAACTACAACATCATACATCCAAACCTAAAAACCTTGCAACTGACCACCTGGAACATCACATAGCAGCAACTAACCCAGACCTTTCCCAAAGGGTTAAAGACATTATCCTTGAAGCCCGCAGACCTTCAACAAGAAGGAACTATGCAGGAAAATGGAAAAGGTTTGCCATTTGGAGTACTGAAAGAGGAAAAGATGTGTCGAACATAGATATTGCTAACATTCTGGAGTACTTGGCAGAGCTTCTACATACAGGCCTGTCCTATTCCTCCATCAAGATACATGCATCAGCTATTTCAGCAGAATACAGCTTCGATCCACCTGTCTTTTCGCATCCTCTACTCAGGCAGTTCCTCAGAGGGATCAAGAATGTAAAACCTCCTAGGAAACCACCATTACCAACATGGGACTTGAACTTTGTGCTAGAAAAGTTGACACTCCCTCCGTTTGAACCAGCAGCAACAGCAGATCTGCCCTACTGGCAATTGCCTCAGCAAGGAGGGTTTCGGAACTACAGGCCTTAATGGCAGTGCAACCCTTCCTAATCTTCCATCAAGATAGGGTGTCCATGAGAACTAATCCTACATTTATGCCTAAGGTGGTATCCAGAGTGTCTTTAAACCAGGCAATCCACCTACCTACCTTCTTTCCCAATCCACAGAACAGGGGGGAAAGACTGCTGCATACCTTGGATGTACATAGGCAGTTACGCTACTACCTGGACAGAACCAAAAGTAACAGAAAAACTGACCAGCTTTTAGTAGCCTATGCAACAGGAAGGGAAGGAAAAGCAATTTCCAAACAGACAATCTCCAAATGGATAGGAAATTGCACAAGATTCTGTTACTCCTACCATGGAAAACCAATTCCACAGAACATAAGACCTCATTCTACAAGGGCTACAGCCACTACCACAGCTTTCTTACGAGGAGTGGCAACCAAGGACATTATTGAGGCGGCTACTTGGACCTCCGTGCATACATTTGCCAAGCATTATAATTTACCTCTATACTCTAGAGCCCAAGCAGGGTTTGCCACTGCTGTACTGCAAGGGATCCTAACTACACCATAATTTTTCTTCCTCCACCCCTAGTTTGGCTATGGTATTCTACCCATTTGTTATGACTGCAGATGCATCCATGAAGGACATAGTACAGTTTTGTACCTACCATAAATGTAGATGTCCGAACTGGATAGCATCTGCAGTCAGGATTACCCACCCTCCTTCCCCTCTGTGGTACTCCTAGGGT
Source organism: Protopterus annectens (assembly GCF_019279795.1). Taxonomy (NCBI): domain Eukaryota; kingdom Metazoa; phylum Chordata; order Ceratodontiformes; family Protopteridae; genus Protopterus; species Protopterus annectens. Next base: position 10,463,970 of record NC_056744.1, read on the forward strand.
ATTTACCCTCCTAATAGCTAGCTGGGGGGGAGTCTCTTATGGTGTATTTGTTTGTATATATGTACATACATGCTTATTTTTTGTGTTTGCCTTCTACTTTTTTGGAAACATTGGCATTTATCCAAAATTTAGCCTTCCAAGAGGGCAACTGGCATCTGGGGCAAGAAACACTGAGGAAAATGGCGTCGGCTGATGCCTTTATACCCGAGGACCAGCAGAGATGACATCGGGTGAAGTGCGACATCAGCCGAAGCCGGACCCAGACTTTGGAATCCAGCCGACCGAAGGGCTGCCTGACGACAGGACAACCCATTTGTTATGACTGCAGATGCTATCCAGTTCGGACATCTACATTTATGGTAGGTACAAAACTGTACTTTTCTTTGCCCAATGCTCAGTATGATGTTTTAGTTTTTATGAAGCTCCTTGCTCAGAAAACCCCCAAACAAAAAAAACTGAAAACAGAGTATAAATACCTATCATGGTGACCAACCCAGTTCATGTAGGATTTAAATATCTGACCATTTTGAGTCTAGTGGCCTAGTAGTAAGCTCATGGGAGAGCGCAGTGACTGATGAACAGTACCCCCCAACTCCGCCCAAATATGCTCATGAAAAATGTAATATTTCAGCCTTCTTTTTTCACCAGTATTTGGATATAATTGCACTAACCAGGTAGTCACTGGGGAGTGTCTGAAGTCAAAGGGATGCTGAAAGTGTTCAGTGCTTTGTAATGATTCAGATTCATTTTTTGGCATATTTCTCAGTTGCATTATAGGTATGACAGAAGCCTGTGAACTGAAATTTAAAGAAACTAAAAGGAGGAGTTAACCATCCTTTATAGATGTGGGGATAGAGAAGAATGTCTGCATGCTTACCAAGAGATTAAAGATATGGATGTAGAAGGGAAAGCCAGACACTTCTGCTGTTACACAAAACAAGTCCTTGTTTGAAGTGTCGTGTTGTTATACTGTCTGCATTTCTCTTTGGCCCAGTTTAATTGAAACCTCTGTGGCTTTTAATTAAAACTTGTGTGGCACTGTGCATTGAGTTATTTTGTTTCGTTTTCCTTACTACCTTATAGCATTATGGGAGTCAGACGTGTTGGCTAGCATGCTTGTGGGTTAGAAGTGAGCACTATTCAGCTGGTGCTGATATTCCATACTGCTTGATGGACTTGATAAAGACAACTCACTATTAATGATTTTAGGATCATAAATAATACAGTGGTGATTTTAGGATCATAGGAAATACAAGGCTGTTAAGCCTTGCGATCATTTACGCCTTGCTAGAACCCACCCTTAAACTCCTTTGTTGAGTAAGGTCAGAACAGTGAAGCCAGGGGTGGATTTGTGAATACCCATCCAATTATCTAGTTCCTGTTTGAAGGAAGATAATGTATCACACTGCTTAATTTGCCATAGGAATCTAGTCTAGAGGTGAGGAAGGCGCTGTGTAATAAATCTTCACCTTATTTTATTTATCTGTTGGCGAAGATTTAGATCCCTTGTTCTGGCAATTGTGGGAAAATCTGATTTGTAGAGATATAACAGATCAAGGACCACTAGGTCCTTAATGTGTCACAAGACAAGATGTGGATCTCCCCTCAGGAGTCTGTAAGATACTAAATAAAGGGATATTCCTTCCAGTCTTTTTGTAGAGTATTGTTTTTAAGCCAGTGGTCATCTTAGGAACCTATTACTAGGTTGATATGTATAGTTAGAACAATCTCAGAGGGGGTATTGTGTTCAATAATTGGACTAAGTGCTGAATATAGTGAGACAATGACCTCCTTAGTTCTGGAAGTTATCAACTTGGCAATTAGCTGCACTAAGTGGAAGGACTTCTTGACCACTGTCATTATGTGATGATCAAAGGAGAAGGAGTTATCAACCCAAGTACCAAGATATCTAACCACATTCTCATTATGGAATGGGTTATTGTCTGTTGTTTGTTGAGGAGAGAGAGAGTTTACCAAATGTGACAATGTTACACTTCATAGCATTTAATTTAAGCCCATTGTCAGCATACCATGAGTTTACAAGTGCAAGTTCTTGTTGCAGGGCTTTGCTTTAGACTTTGACCTGACAGTGACACTCTGTTTACACAATCATCTGTAAACTTGGTCAGCCAGAGGTCTTGGTTTGTGTTCCTGAGGTTGCAAAAGTTTATTCCAAACAAAAGGGGTTCCAGCACAGAGCCCTGTGGAACACCACTGCCATCCACACTGTATGAGTTCTGTTTTACCCAATTTGTTGTCTATTTTACCACATAAGGATCAGTTTGTAATGAAATGAACTTACCAACTATGCTTGCATGTGGGCTTAGCTGAGATACGGTATGCCATGTGTACAGCATTGCCAGTGTCTATAGCTTGTGTCGAGTCAAACTGCTGCGAGACTAGCCAGATAAGATTTGTCATGTTGTAGTTATTTTGGTCAGTTATAATGTACTTCATGACCTTGCATATGAGACTAATCAAGCTGATGGACCTGTAATTTCTGAGATCAGTGGTGGGGCTACCCTTGTGAAGTGGCATCAACACTGCTGTGGTTTCAACCCTCAGTGACAAAGCCAGTGGCTAAACTCAGGATAAATAGTTGAAAGATTGTCTCCTCCAGAACTTGCTTGATACGGTTTATTAAATAACCAGGTATATTATCAGATACTATGGAGGAATTATTTTAGCCATCGATTAACAGACTGTCACTGGCAGTTGTAGAAAGTAATTACCACAACATAGGATCCATTCAGCAGATAATTTAATTACAATGCCAGCTACAAATTCAGAATAAAAACTTTTAAAATGAAGCATAACTCCTGCATGTCATAGCAGGCCATTTTTCATAGATCCCCATGTTCAAGCCATGGTACTTGAGCACAGACTGCACTTCATTGGCATATTGCACACATATAAGCATGATCAGCAGTCTGCCAAAATAATTAAGCATACAAAGACACTGACCATGCAGTGTAGAAAAGTACAGTTGACTTATTTAAAAATGTACAGCATTCTTTTTTAACTGTATATCATCAGTGATCACCACATAAGTGCAAGGAAGGCTTGTTTAAGAAACTTTCAGTGATACTTATTCACTCAGGCATCTGTTCAGGCTTCCTTAACCTTTGTGGATAAATGTAGCTTAGTGACTAGAAAATAGAGTTATTATGTTTGAAAAAAAGGTACCAAAAAACTTTTGTAAGACCCTTGGAGAGTACCATTGATCATGACATGAGTGTGAGGAAGGCTTGCTTAGCCACATTTGGTAATGTTTACCCTTTCAGATTTCCTTTACCTTTATGGATAAATGCAGTTAGGTGATTCCAACCCAAGGCTTCAAGCTGGCTGTTGGTAAGTGGAGAAAATTATCTGTATAATTAAAACTGTAGAGCTGGCAGGGTTTCTTTTAATAAATTGTAATGCTTTCTGTGTGGAGTCTGCATGTCCGCCCTGTGTTTTCATGGGGTTTCTTCAGGTGTCCCATTTTCCTCCCACATTCCAAAGACATTCAGTAGGTGGATAGGCATTTTAAATTAGCTATAGGTGTGGGTTTTTTTTTGGGGGGGGGGGTGATGTGAACCATGGCAGGGCCAGGCACCTGGTGGTGTGAACACTGGCTCTAAGTGATTGTCACTATTAAAGTGACACCCCAACCCCATATGCAAAAGTGGGAATACAGGGGTTGTAGATGGACAATGCCAGCCACACTCCAGAATAAACATCAGAACGTAAAACATTAATTGAAAACTGTTCTTGATTCATGTATGCATGCATGAATGCTAAATACTTTTGAGTTGACATTCTTAAATGCCTCCCAGGTTTTTCTTTCTCAACACAAAGCCATGGATTAGTTAGAGAGTGGCGGCATTTTTCTATGCACTACAAAAAACATAAATTATCCCATCTTTCTCCCATCTGTAATCTAAGTGGGAATGCCCTTGTCATGCTCCAACATAAACCCCTCTAATCCACCTCTCCTATTACTCACCACTGAAACCAGCCCATATTATATCTCAACTGCTACTTCATCTCTAATCTGAACTTTCTGTCCCCTTCTAGAGTCTGAATTTCCTCTCTACTATCCATCTTACTGTGCTTTACTTTACATATAGAAAAACACTTCTCTCCTCACAATACCTTTTGCCCAAAATCCTGCTAGGACCTAGCAGCTGTATGTTTTACAAATTTCCTTTCAAAGTTCTCTGACATAATGTATTCTGTAAATATTCAGTCTACCTAGCTGCCAAGGGCTAGTAGCCATTGTCAGTATGTACTCGATGATTTTATGACAAATTGTTTATTCTTATGTAAATATGTTTTTTTTTTAATTTTTCTGTACATACTATTGTGTGTTTTGTTTTTGCAACATTTAATCATTGTAACTAATTCTTGGAGCTTTTCTTCCAAGGCCTCCACTGAATATGGGCTCTTTGTGGCCCAGTGGACTACCCCGGTCATCAAACTAAATAAATAAATAAATAAATTATTAAATAAGGTAAACAGATAAGTCCAAGAAATGTATACCCCTTTCATTAACTGAAAAGAAGAGTCCAGCTACCAGAGCAGGAAGATGCTGTCACTCTCTTGAGACAAATGACTGTGTTCCCTGTCTACTAGTGTAGAACCATGGTTTTCGTTGTTATTACTGGCAGTCTCAGTTCAGAAATGGACCGAGTTGCTGGACCACTGGACACAGAACAGGGGTGGAGTGTCTTCAGGGGATCACTGGTATCTGGTGGTAGCAAGGTTCAGCTGGATCCTTCATTGGTAAATTTGGAGGTGTGATGTACACACATTCGTACATCACAACACACTGCATCTCCATCTTGAACTGGAAAATCACAGGGTTGAGGGGGATGGTTCAGTGGCTGCCAAGCGGTGCCTTTTTTGACAGAAGGTTAGGGCCTGTTTACATTACTCATCCGTATTTAACCCAGTCTTGGTAACGTCTGCTGGGCTAGATCCCCTCTATAACATCAGCTTTGCTGCATATGCATGGCTTAAGTTAGACAGCTCCACCAAGGAAGTGGCCTATAGTAACTACAAGGGGATTTGGGGAATGCAGTTGTTCTGCACAAAGATCATAGCAAGTGCAACTTCTGAACAAGACTTTGCTCATTTGTGTGTGAACTCTTCCCACATCTTTTTTCATTAGATACATTTTGCTGGAGGAGCTTCTGAGACTGACAGTTACATTTTCAGTGATAGCCCTCCAGTACAAAGAAGCTAAATAACTTGCTTATAATCTCTAACTGTGACTCTGGGAGGTCGGTGTGGGGATCTAGTCCAAATGTTCTGCATTGTCTCAGAGTACTTCAAGCATTGTGCTTGCAGCCCATCATTAGCAGACTTTAGTGACTGGTGTCTGTGAAACTGCTGTATAGCTGAGCTATCAGTGTACAGTAGCATTTTGGGTGCAGCAGAGTTAGCAATAGAATGTAGCCCAGATTCATGCGCCGTCAAACTTAAAAGACATCGTCATCATTATTAGCCTATCTTGTGTAGGCCTTTGCTGGAGTATCTGCCAGAAAAGAAATTCATTTTGTCTTAGAAACTGGTGACAGCAGCTGTACATCTGTGTGTATGTACGTGTAGTGGGGTAATCCATTGGAAGGTTTGCCAGTAATGGGTAAAATAAGTGAGAAACTTGAGCTTTATCTGCGGTCTTGTTTCATTCATTGTCCACCAGCACGCATACAGTCTGAGTTATTCTGGATCAAGTTACAACAGCCAGAGGCACACTTTTCTAGAGAGTCATATGTCTGCTGTGATCTGTGATCCAAGTTTGTGCAGATGAGGGAGTGCTTGTTTTTTTTTTTCAGTGGGTTAACAGAACTCCACATTCTAAGTGTGGCAAGTTATCTTCATCAGAATAATAAGAGTTAGTCTACCATCTCAAAAATCTAATATAATCAAAACTAAAATTAGGTCAGATGTAATGTACACAAGTGTAAAACTTCAGTGATATTGTAATCTAGTGAAATGTTTGCTCCTGAAACTCTTCAGCAGGTAAACATAAAGCAAGATAGTCAAGCCTATTTTTATCACAGGCCTAAACATTATGAGAACACAGCTAAGCATGTTGAGGAAGGTACAGTGGTCAGTGTTTTTTTTGCATTTGCTGTTGTGACCAGGTTAAAGTACAACTGAAAAAGAATTGTAAGAATTCGTTAACTCACACAGTTAATAAGTGATTAAGTAAATAAATGCAAAGCCATGTGAAAACATGGGCTCAATTTCACTCAGTTGAGGACCTATGTATGTGCTGCTGGCGACGTAGTACTTTCATTGACTGGTATTTTACATGGATTACATTTAAGAAATGTGCTTTTTTCAGATGACTACAGACCACAAGTATTGATAGGATAGTGAGGAGCAGCCCCCATCCAGTGAGATTAGCTTGTTTTATGTGTTTTGCAGGTACAGAGCTAGAGAAAGGGTTAACAGCCAGTTGGCCATTCATGCTGTGTGAACATCTTATCATAAATCCTGTATCTGTGCATCTAGAAACAGGCCTGAACAAGACTTCATTCAGATGTACTGATTGCTCTTTTGTTCTCTCCATTAAGCAGGATGAATGCTTGGATTGTACACAGCAAGAGAAGGCGGAAATGCTGCCGGTGTGCATTGTAGCTTTTACAACGATGGTCTGTTGAACAGTGAAGCCTGAAATAAATATTCAGTGACCTAGTGAGGACCAGATAGTTCAATAAAGCAATCAGTTATGCATTCTCATGGGTAAAATAAAATGCCTGAATATTAACCTTGTAAGAGGCGGGACTGGACTATAGTGGGTAAAAAAAATGTAAACAGTGAAGTTTATGCTCACTATGAGTTTTTTTCTTGCGCATTGTCAACAGTGCTGTAGTGTGTACATATGTTGCAGCTCCCCCTCCTAGCCCTGTGATATGGAAGAAGAAACAAAGCTGAATGTTGACATTTTATCAAAATAAAATTGAGAACATGGGAGGAATGAAATGGCTTTCAGGTGAGCCAGTAGGGAAGTAATTTATTTTGTGATTGATGCTATAAACAGAATCTTCTTGGCAACAGTTTTCTAGCAGTGCGTGAATATATGTAAAACTAATATTTCAAAAATGACAGATCAGAGTTTTACTGTGGCTGTAGGAGTTCTATCAACAGTGTCTACTTGTTGCTTGGGACATATTCCATTTTTTGTAAAGGTGCAAAAACTGAACTGTGTTGCACAAATCCACATCTTTTTTTTTAAAGTATGTGATTTTCATTATGCAGCCCAGTTGCCTGACCACCATTTTAACATCTTCTGTGAATGTAAAAGTTAAACTGCTGAACCACTGGTAGAAATGTAATGCTCTTCTTAGTAACCAGGTTAATGATGCACAAGAAAATGTCTCTTTATTTAATTGGCATTTTTTTCATGGATTCATTGGAAATACTTTAAATGGGTAGTCCCACTGAGTTCATGGCCCATTTTCAGGGGGTCTGAGGGGAGGGAAGATGAATTCAGCATCTTTATGACATAAGCAGGTAGTTGTAATTACATAGATAAACTTTGTATGTGAGTAATCATATACATGGTTGTAGAGTGCCACAAAGGGCCTGAAATTCCCTTGCATCAGTTTGGGTCTAGGAAGGAGCCTGGGCAGTTACAGTTCATTAATTTTCTGATGCCTTCTTTAACCTGTGCAAGTTACAAGGAGCTAGAGCTTGTCCTAGAAGTTCGTGGCCATAAAACAGAGAACCAGTACTGGATGTGATGCCAGTCCATTGTAAGATGCATATAAACCTTCAGGCAGTTTAGTGGCTTACAAGTTCATGTAACTGTATGTTTTGGGGATGTAGGACATAAATTAAACCAGAGGCAATGCAGGCATGCAGAGTCTTCACAAAACCTCTTTGTCATATTTCCATTCCATGGAATGATATTGAAGACATATGGTGGTACATTTATATTTCATTAAATACATTGACCCAAATGTGGTTGGTGGAGATATTAAAGGAAAGAAAGAAGGGGGCTCAAGTATTGGCTATAGGGAAGATGATTCGTGCCTACCTAAAAGGAAGTACTGTTTTGCTGAAAGTAGTGTTCTGAAATGTATTGCTAAAACTAGTGCTGGTGTCTGGGTTATGGAAAGATTCAAGGATGCTTCAGAAAGCTGGAAGAATTGATTGGCTGTGGGGTTGTTAAGGGCAGTATGAATAGAATGTATAGACCGTAAGCTTTCCTCTGTCAAATTTACTTAAAGTATGATACTGTCTGCTCAGTCACAAACATTGTAGGCTTTCCTTAACAGTCTTACTGATTTGGTTGAAGGCATCTCTTGTCTCATTTATTTATGAGGCACTTGACTAAACATATTTATCACCTTTTTGTGTTCTGGGTAGCATTTTGTAGTCTTACTGACATATGTTTTTCACTTCCATCTCTTCTGTGAATTCACCTTTTAGAAAGGCTGAACAAAACAGAGAATTTCCATTATGTAATTTGAGCTATCAGTTGATAACATACCAGCTCTATTGGTGTAGAAGGATAAAACCCTAACTACAATCTCATGTGACCAGTTTGATTTGCAGCTTAGACATCAGTCAGAGCTGATATGGGTGAGGAGAAGAATGATGTGGCTAAGGCAGCCCACCTCTGTTGGTGGTAGCGGTGGGGGCAATGAGTATACGGTGGGGGCAATGAGTATATGTCCCTGGGCATGCTCTGTCCATGGTAGAATCCCAAGGTGGAGACTAGGGAATCACATAGAACTGCTGTCTGCAAGAGGAGTAAAGATGTTTCATTATATGTATGCCTAGTTTACATACATCACTGCAGCCTGTTATAGGTTCATAGGTTGGTACTGGGCTATCTGCCCAAAGGCATATATTAACCCAGCCACGTTGTGCGGTATTCACCGCCCCTTTAGTAGTTCCCTAGACCCTTGTACTAGCAGCTAGTACCCTTGGCCCCTATCTAGTAGTGCTGTTGGTGTGATCCCCGGTGTGAACTTTCTATTACCCATCCACTCATCAAGGTTCCTCTTGAAGAGTGATAGTGAGGGGCTCTGTCTTATGTAGATCGGGACCCTGTTCCATAGTAACGGAAGTCTCTCCGAAGGGAATCTATCCCTCCAGCATGTTCTAGTCATTGTTGTGTTGAGGTTTGTATCCTTAGAGCGTGTAGCTTGAGTAGATTTGGTTTTGCTAAGATGGAGCATGTTCAACAATTCTGGGTTGGACATGGCTCTGTACGTTAGACAGAGATCGCCTCTGAGAAAGCGGTATGCAACAGAGAACAGTCTTAACTTTTTCATGTGCTGCATAGTCAACTGTTTGAGGCCAGTAATCCTCTTGGTTAGGTACTTTTGTGGTCTCTCCAGCTGCTGGAGATGTCTAGCCAGGTACATTCCAATTGGTGCATTGCACTCAATAATGGGTCTGATGAGGGAAGAGTAGAGGGGCACCATTACATCCTTAGATCTTGATGCAAACCCTTTCACGATCAGATGGGTCACATAGAAGGATTTTCTAACCACTTTGGCAACATGGTTATCAAAGGAAAGCTGACTGTCTACTTGGGTCCCTAGATCCCTTATTTCTTCTTCAGATTTCAGGGGATTACCTCCTATGTTGTAGTTTGCGGTTACTCTGTTTTTTCCAAAGGAGATTACTCACATTTTTTTGCATTTAGCTTGAGACCATGGCTTTGACACTATGCATCAGTCTCATTTAGGCCCTTCTGGAGGATCTCCATGTCGGCCGGAGACTCTGTTATAGCACCCAGTTTGCAGTCGTCCGCAAACTTAGTCAGCCACAGCCCTTCCGTGCTTGCCTGTACTTCTGGGAAGTATATGCCAAACAGGAGGGGCCCCAGGACAGAGCCCTGAGGCACACCACTCGTTACTGGTCTGGATTTGGACATAGATCCCGCTACTCTTACTTTATGAGATCTGTCTGAGAGCCAGTTTGCGATCCATCTTGTGACGTAAGGGTTTATGCCCAGGCTGGTGAGCTTATCAATAATACCTGAATGGGGAATGGTGTCATATGGTTTAGCAAGGTCAAGGTAAGCCGTGTGTACCTCCTTTCCTTTGTCTATAGCCTGAGTAACTGTCTCAAAGAAATCCACCAGGTTTAGGAGGCATGATCTGCCCTTGATGAAGCCGAACTTTGTGGGGTCCAGCGACTGGAGGTTCCCAATCTCTCCATTTATGAGTTCCATAATGATTCGCTCCATAGCCTTACAGATCAGACTGGTCAGGCTTATTGGTCGTTAGTTCCCAGGGTCAGTTGTGGCCCCACCCGTGTGTAGCGGGACCACCATTGCCGTGCGCCATTCTATGGGCACATATCCTGTGGAGGGGCCGAGACTGAACAGGGTATTAATATGTGGGGTTAATTCCTTTTGGAGCTCACGTATGACACAGCCTGGGACACCATCTGGTCCCATGGAGGCAGTGTTTTTAGCTTTAGATAGAGCCTTGTTAACCAACGTATCAGTAATAATTGGACTTACACAATTCCCTAGAATGGTAATAGGCCCTGTAGGTGGTGGGGGGGATTTGCACTGAACCTGTCAGCCAAGATGTTGGCAATGTCAGAAGGGTCAGTGTATTTTATTCCATTTTGTACTAGCTCAGAACAGACCTGAGCGTTGCCATTTAGGTTTTTGACGTATCCATAGAAGGCCTTATGGTTATCCTTGGCATCCATGGCAACTTTCTTTTCAAAATTAGCTTTAGTTGCCTTGATGAGGGCCCTCAATTTCTTACTAATGCTGATCAGGGATGATTTTTCTACTTGAGATTTGGCCTTTTTTTGTATAAGTCTCCTCCTTTTATTGCACTTTTTTTTTTTCATTTTATTTTTTTATTCATTTTTTGTTGCACTCCAACCCCTTGGATGCTTCTAGCTACATGGGGGGATGGTAGGGGTTAATTTAAAAAAAGAAAGTTCTCAGCTCTAGAATGAAGACTTCCATTCCTGGCACATTGGACTCTTACTGCAATGGAAAGAATAGGAGATATGGATCTTGTCTCTAGGGCACGAATAGGTCTATAGAGCAGCTGGAAAGGCAAGGCTCGATTGTCAGCACAGGAGTGGTGAAAAATAAACAAATAATGTTAATGACATATGACTTCCAGGGCTGAATCATTAAAGATAAAGTTTACCTGTGATAAAGCGGAAACCTTTGCAGAGAATTTTATTGGGAAAAGAAAAGTATGTTGTTTGCTTTCAAGTCTGCAGCTATCCAGGTGTTTTTCTGAGTAGTGAAATGTGCCTCAGAATGTGTATGTTACTCAAGTGTTTATTAGCTGACAGTATATGATCTGCTGTATGTATGTCCCTGTTTTTGCAACTTTTCCAGCCGTGTTAATTTTTTCCACCACTTTCTTTATTTCTGCTTCTGTGCAGATCCATGTGATCTGAGGAAATAAACTTTAGACAGCTCATTATGTTCTTGGCAAACTGTTAAAAAGTGGAAACTGGGGTGTGTATGCAGATTCTTTTCTGAGAAGGAAGGAAGGAAGGAGGGGTACATCCAGTCTCTGCAGGTCACTGTGCTGGCCACAATTTTAGTTATGATAAGGGTTCATAGAACCTATGCCTTCTTATGGATTTAGATCACTTCAGTCTACAAAAGTGGGATGGGCTGCAGGTTAGCCACTAAGAACATCTTGCCAGATTTGAAGTATAGTAGACAGCCCAGAGGAATTGGAAACAAATAGTAAACAAAAAATTATTTCTGTAAAGACGTAAAGAATCCAGTATAAAGCACAGGAAAATAGCAACCCTCTCTCTCTTTTTAGAGACACACATGCACACGCACACACACACGCACACACACACGCACACACACACACACACACACACACACACACACACACACACACACACACACTCTCTAATTTTTCTGAATATGTAAATAAACTGGCAAAAGTGCAAGTAAATATCAACTCTCTCCTTTTACACCACACACACACACACACACACACACACACACACACACACACACACAATTACCAATAGAATGAGTTAACCATGCCTAGAGGTGCACAACTGTTCCAGACCTCCATACCCTGCTTTGATGTACCTCATCTTTGTGACTTCAATCAGTTATGTTTACACTTCCATCAGTTTGTAATATTTCATTGCTTCTGCTGGGGGTAAAGCCTTAAGTAGTTCCATCTGTCTAGCACTTTTAGTAGGAGCAGTGTCCCATGACCCACAACTCCCCCCGACCCTTCTTCTCTCAAGCTTGATTTCCACTCTGTTTTGCACAGAGTCGTCCATGTCCCACATCAGCCTGTATTCAGTGACTGCCCCATCCATGGTGATATTGCTTCTGTTTCACCTGTCCTGTAGGGGGATTAAGTGTAAGTGTCAGTGTAGGTATTTTATTTATTTGCATGTGTGTGTATGCATCTCAGTAACTGAGGTACTACAACTTTTTGTGCGTGGTGGGGAAGCAAACATTGAATCTGTAACTTGTAGCAGTGTAAATGTATTCATTCCTTCATTCTTTCATTTTGTAGTTGTCTGCTTAATCCAGTTCATGATCATGCAGGACCAGGATGTGAATATATAAGCGATATATACTTGTTTTGTACTATCTTGTAATAAAATGGCATTCTAAACACTGTGGTATAAAGCAACAAGAAAACCAGTGGGACAAAGTCTAGTAATCAAAGGTAGAAAGCTGCATTCAAATCCAATGAAAGGGAAGACCTTTCTTCAGTTATGTATGGACAGCTGAAATGTTTTCTGTCATTCTAGCTCGTAATTACCCCATTACAACTGAAGGTGTACTGGAAGTGCATTTAACAACTTAAGTTGGAATTTATTTGACAGCAATTTAGACGAAGGTGGAACAGGAGATGCATCTGACTTTTCTGATTAGTGAAGTGCTCGCTGGATTCCATTTGGCTTATTAGTAAAATGGCATAACTAGGATATCACACCAAAGTGTTATCTATACTGCAGATAGATGGTAGGTGAAGAGACATTGCTATTATTGAAGTGATAGAAAGGCGAGCAGTAGGTGATTGGAGAATTATATGCCAACACATTTCAAAGGTACTTGAAAGAAAGCAGACATTTAGAGTACTTCTTTTGTAAGTCAGTAGAGAGACAAGGCAACAGAGATCTTGCTGTATACTGGAGCACTGATGGCAGGTGGTAGCCTAGCAATAAAACAGAACCTTGTCAGTATGGTAACCCTCATCAACTTGTTTTGAAGTATAAAGAATTTACACAATTTTGTTATTTATACCTGTTACCTGTACTTGAACTCTCAGATTCAGCCCAAGGCTGCAAATCAACCAATAAGGGCATTCCTTTTGAAAGCATGGTAACTTTACAGTGATGGCATTAGATAGATATATGTATATAAAGAGCAAACAAAAGAATAAACAAAAGCACTGAAATTACAAATCAAGGAATCTACAGTCATGGCACTAGGTAGATAATGAGAAGACAAAATAATAATAAAAACACAAAGTTGTAGAACCGCCATCATGTCGTCTTTCACAGTAGGCTTTTTACAGAGTTTGAGTTATAGACTTAGAATATAAAGGTGATGAGCAATGATCAGCGCACAAGTTGATTGGAGAGTCAGTTTACTGTAGTGGAGACCATGCAGATATGGCAGTCCCTTTATATATAATATATATATATATATATATATATATATATATATATATATATATATATATATATCTGACAAGATCGAAAACTCACAACACCGACAACCACATGACCGACACCATATCACAGACAGCCAAAATCTCGACATCAGAATAAAACCACAAAAAAGGAACAGAAAATTCCCTTTTAACTGTTAGCAGCAGGGCTCCACCCCCCTGCACCCCACCCCCCCCGCCCTGGTAACTTTAATATACCAACTCCGAGATCACACTACAGTGCAGGAATGGAAATCTTTCATTTTTTCTTTCAAAGAAGGGTCCATGGAAGCGTTCATTAAGCGACGACAGAGACCTCATGAAAAAAAAAAAGGAGGACTCTAGATTGACTCCTTATATGGGTGATGGTATTGTTTTTAATTTATCTTCACACACTTTGACCGAAAGTGAATTGGTAGTTTTAAATAAAGGACTGACATTTGTTCCTAGCAAGCAATGTTCGTACCATGAAATTGTTTTAGATTTGATGACTTTTTGCCGCAATTTAATGCTGAGTAAACTTTTTGGTACTGGTAATAATACTCAAACTAGCTTGAAAAAGCCTAGCAGTTTTGTACCTGCCCTGACACCGGCACTTCAATTGTTTATCAATCAATGTGATAGTGATTTGATTGAATATTTTCAGAATGGAGTTAGAGATAAATATTACAATTTAACAAGTGAGCAAAGATTGGCTTTGACAAAACTTAGTGAGAATATTGACCTTACCATTAAGATGGCTGATAAGGGGGGTTCTGTGGTCCTGTTGGACACTGATTGGTATGTCAACAAGCTCACTATTTTATTATCAGATGAAAAGACATATTTAGCAATAAATCCAATCGATGTCAGACGAGTAATAGATAGGGTCCACAGCAAATTGCGCAGGTTATGCAACAGCATGTATATTACACCTCAGCTTTTGGATTTTTTACTTATAGAAAAGCCAACCACTCCTATCTTTAAAGCACTTCCAAAAATACATAAAAGTTTGACTGACCCACCCCTAAGACCGATAGTTTCAGGAAGGGGGTGGGTCACTGAAAATATTTCCATTTGGTTGGAGGTGACTTTGAGGCCTTTTGTGGCAAGTATGGAGCATGTTCTAATTGACACAGGACATTTTCTTACTACATTAGGTAAAATTAATGAAGAGGATTTAACAGGAGACTATTTAATGGCTACTTTAGATGTCAATAATCTATTCACCGTGATTAATAATGACTATGGGATACGGGCGGTGACAGAACTTCTTGACACTTTAGGTGTCTTACATACAAAAGTAGAATTAATAGCAGAGTTATTGACTCTAGTTTTGGACAACAACATATTTGAGGGGACAGATTGCATATATAGACAAGCACAGGGGATAGCTATGGGCACCCCCTGTGCTAACACATATGCAAATCTTGTTCTCTCTCATTGGGAAAAGGCTCATGTGTTAGGAGATAGCAGATGGAAAAAACATTTGTATATGTACCTGCGTTTTGTAGATGACATATTTATTTTATGGAAAGGTGACAATGAACAGCTATATAACTTTGTCGACTATCTTCATACCACAACTTCCTTTTTTAGATTTAGTGTTGAAACTTCATGAGAAACTCTGGACTTTCTTGATGTCCGTATAACACAGAGGATGGATGGTTTTTCCTCAAAACTGTTTAGAAAGGATTGTTGGAAGAACACCTTACTGTCTTTTGACAGTATGCACCCCAGACACACCTTCCCAAATATCGTACAAGGTCAAGTGAGTAGAATTTCCAGGATTAGTAAAGAAAACATAGAGTTTGATGAGGAAGTTAACTATCTTAAAGAATGCTTTCAGAATAGGGGTTATGAAGATAAAATGGTTGGTAAAATAATTGAGAGAAGTAAACCCCTTAGGCAAAATAAGTATAAGCCATGGATGAATCAGCTACATGAAATGCATGATAATGCAACAGCCAATGATCCCAGACCAAATAGACATAAGGTGATGATTACATATGGTAGTGATGCTAGAAGGGTCTGTGAAATTATACGGAAAAACTGGAATATAATTGCTAGTGACACTAGTTTAAGGGATTTGGTGGGCACATGTCCACAGTTCACTTATAAAAGAAACAGGAATTTAAAAGATATGCTCTGTAAAGAAAGGAAAATGAATACAGGTAGAATGTTTAAAAGCACCACAGGTACCATTCCATGTGGATCCTGTAAGGCTTGTGGTCACATTAAGAAAGGAACAGAATTTAAACATCCGGTTAATGGGAAATTATTTCTTGTCGAAAGATTTTACTCTTCTAACATATTCTGGAAGAATCACACCAAGTTCTTGTAAGCAAGTAAAACAGCTTTATTTTTACATGCATGGAGATCTGCTACATGATAGTAATATGCCAGCAGTCTGGCTACTTGTACTTTGAGTTCTGCTTATATAGACCCTCCTGCACGTACATACACGTAGCACACAGAACATTCATTAGAAGTGATAGTTTGATTACTTGTTTTTACCAGCCAGTACCACAGTTATTCTTGCACCATTAACTTTATCAGCAGTTTAAGATTAACTCCTGCATTCCTCAGTGATCAACATTTTCCAGAACATTTCAGTTTGCACGCAGTGAACATTTTTCTGCTTAACCCTTTAAATACAGAATACAAAACATGTTGACTTCAGTATTTTTCCACATTTCCCCCCTTACAACATTTTGTATACTGTTTATTTTACACAATCCCAGATACGTTGTAAACCTTCTCATAATCAGAGAAATATGCTTTTGTAGCATTGGCAGAGATAACCTTCGATATTATCATTTTGATACATGGTATGCAACAGCAGCCAAGCAGCAAAAATATGATTGCACCAACACATACAGCAATTAAAATGTTCATCAACACAGAACCCCAGTTTCCAAACAGGTTTTGGAAAAAGTCAGTCAAGGGGTTTGAACCAGGTTTAGTCAGTTCAGAAACTTGTTGAATTATTTTTCCTTTGCCGCTAGGGTGAAATCGAGCGCCATACGGTTCTGCAACACTACTGTTCTCATCGCTGTTAATTCGTCCATCACCAATTCTAGCACTGAAAATGTCACATTACTCAGAGTCTCTAACAGTTTTGACAGTTTTCTCAGTTCTCAGATGGATTTTACTGTCCCATACGCTGGCAAAATACCAGCCCAAGCAATTACATCATCGCCTAGGTCCATATGTGAGAGTCCTTTGCTGCTGACGTGTGCCAAGTCATGGTGATAAATCCATGACACATCAATGTTACCTACGGGATTAATAGGTTTATTAAGAGAACGTGCATTTCGTATTTTATCTTGAGGTAATACATTTGCGTATCTGATACCTGGTATCAGATATCCCAAAAAAACAACTTCCTGACCAGCCATATGGTAATCATTTATATGCTTTCCTACCACAAATAAAATAACAATCATTTGTTTTGATGGTAATATTGGTTGCAAATTCATAACTCCCATTTGGCTTTAGCCCCTTAAATAACAGGCCATATACATACAGCATTTTTTCAACCAAACTAGTATCATTTACATTGATGTCTTTTTTTATAGCTCCAAACTTGGTCTCACACTGCCCTTCTAGGGTACAATTATGAACTATTGTCATATTACATAGGCTCAGCCCCACCTTAACTTTCCCAATCTTTTGAAAACACACTGTTCCGTTTGGCACCCCAGAAAAGGCAGCGCCACCTTGTCTCTCAGTGGTACTTCTGTGGTATCAAACAACAAATTATTTCAAGTATCATTTGTTCCCAGAGGGCTGTCCCTAACATTAAGCCACTATATACAGTAGGTATTGCAGTACATACCCAACAATTTGAGACATTCATTGAGGATGCATATGCATATTTAATCGCTTGATATGTATTAAAGTTTGGATGCCAGCTGGTGTGTTTGTCTCTTTTGAATGGCTAGCTTCATTAAAAACAAAATATTACAATCACAATAGTTATAAACAATAAAATATTGCAATAGAACCATTTTCTCTTATTCTCATTATTGTCCTTCATGGTTACTGCTATCTGTTTGTTCCTCAGGGGAATTCAATTTTTATCTAACTTAAAATGTTTTACAATGTGTTAGGTGGATCCATGAGGACCTTTCTTTAATCCGAACTGCCATTGGAGTTGCGATGACTTCCGTGATTTTGTCGTCTCTTGAACCTGAAAAATAATCATTCGTTAAACAGCTGTTAGTATTGGCCAGCATTTTCCTCATGTACTCAGCTATCTCCTCACCCCTCACGTTCCGCAGGCAACAAGTTTTGCCACTGCGGACGTAATAAGGTCTCCCATACAACAACTCAAATGGGGTGACTCCTTTTGAGGTGGGAGTTGTGCATGGAAAGGAGGGCTAGAGGTAGACAGGTAATCCAAGACTGATGTGTCTCGCCATGAGTTTTCTCAACTTGCCTTTTAGAATGCCGTTATGGCGTTCCACCAACCCTGCTGACTGTGGGTGGTAGGCACAATGGTGTTTCAATTCAATTTGGAAAACTGTAGACAGTTTCTGTATGATCTGATTGACAAAATGCGTGCCGTTGTCAGAGTAGATGCGTGTAGGAAGTCCAAAGTGCGGGACGATGTGATTGACCAAAATTTTAGCCACTGATTGAGCATCCGGATGTGTCACCGGAAAAGCCTCAACCCACTTAGTAAATGCATCTACTATTACTAACACAAACTTCTTTAGTTGTGCCGGGGTCAATTCGATGAAGTCCATACATATTGTATGAAAAGGATAGGGGGGTGTTGGAAATGATGCCGGAGCAACTCTGACCCCTCCCCCGTGGTATTTAGCACATACTATGCAGGATAGACAAAAACGTTTGGCATATGCAATGAAACCCTTGGTCCAAAAGGTAAGGTGGATAATTCTAACCATAGCTGCAGGGCCCAGATGGGAAGGGCCATGCACAACTAGTGCTGCATACCTAAAAAGATTAGTAGGCAAAACATATTTATTATCCGGTCCCACATAGATTCCTTTGTTCTGCCTAACACCATACCTAGTCCAGCGTTGTTTTTCCTGTACTGTGCTAAGTTCCTGCATGACTTGTAAGGTTTGCAAATCAAATTTATCTGTTGGTTGTAATTCTGTAGGTGTGGTTTCAAGTGAAAAGGTACTGGACATAGCTGCCTCTTTGGCTGCTTTGTCTGCTAGGGCATTACCAAGTGATACCGGGTCTTTAGCATGGGTATGAGCAGCGCATTTACAGATGGCCAAACCCGTGGCCGTTGGACGGCTTGTAGTAATTCAAGGATTAGGTCTTTGTGCATAATGTCTTTCCCCGAGGTTGTAACCATCCCTCTATTTTTCCATTGCTGAGCAAACACATGCACCGTAGAGAAGGCATATTGACTATCCGTATAGATAGTGACATTCCTGTCCTCTGAAAGGAGACATGCCCTTGTCACAGCAATCAGTTCCGCTGCTTGAGCGGATAAGTTCCCGGGGAGTGGTCTTGCCTCTATTATCTGAGTTGCAGTAGTAACTGCATACCCGACCTGCGTGGTGCCTGTTTCTGTTTTGCGTGCTGACCCATCTACAAACAGTGTCCAGTCCGCATGTAGTAAGGGTTGATCTTTAAGATCCGGTCTTGGTAGAACTTTAGAATGTATGAGATCTAAGCATACATGCGAATACCGTCTTCAGCAACAGGTAGCAATGTCGCTGGATTTAAGGTAGTGCATCTCTCAATTGTCATGTGTGGCTGCGATAACAGCGTAGTCATACAAGATAAATGTCTGCTAGGTGACAGAAATGTTAACTTGTCCTGCAGAAGGATGACTGCTACAGAGTGCGGGACTTTTAACGTAAGATCATGGAACAATACCAACGTGGCAGACGCTTGTACCGCCAAAGCGGCTGCAATTACTGCTTGCACACAGTGTGGTAATGCTCGTGCTACTGAGTCTAATTTGCTAGAGTAAAATGCCAATGGTCTTAACTTATCTCCATACATTTGCATTAAAACAGATGTCATAAATCCCTGCTTGCAATCTACAGTCTGTATAAAGGTCTTACTGTAATCTGGAAACCCCAATGTTGCTGACCCAGCTATCAGTTGCTTGATCCTAGTAAATGCCTGTACTGCCTTGTCTGTCCAGTGCAGCAAATCTTTTGCCGCCATCGGTATTGCAAAAATTAAGTCTGATAGCGGGTGCACTTCTTCGGCGTAGTTGGGAATCCAACTCGACAGAAGTTCGTAATGCCTAAAAAGGACATCATTTCTTTTTGTAGTTGGCATGGGGCTTGTAAAATAGCATTCTTTCTGCTGTCATCTAATCGCCTGCCCTTCCCAGAGATAGTATAACCCAGGTAACGTACTTCTAATTTACAAAATTGTAACTTAGACTTATTTACCTTATGTCCTTCGTGTGCCAGAAAGTGTAGTAGTCGAATAGTCTCGGACTTACAGAGTTCTTCCGTAGTCGCGCCAGGAGGATATCATCCACGCACAGCAGTAGGTGGCACCCTTGGGCTGGTTGGAACTGAGCCAAATTGGTGGACATCTCTTGTGAGAAGATGGTCGGACTTTCGCAGTATCCCTGCGGTAACCTGGTATAGGTATAACGCTTGCCCATAAACGTAAATGCGAACCAAAATCTACTATCTTCCTGCAAGGGAATAGAGAAAAGGCATTACTGATATCAATTACAGAAAAGTAGTTATCCGTTGGAAGGATATCGTTCAGCAGAATAGACGGATCCGGGACTATGGGGGCCCGAGGTACCACCGCGGCATTTATTGCCTGTAAGTCTTGTACCATCCTCCATGTCCCATCCGGTTTTTTTACTGGAAATAAGGGCGTATTACAGGGTGAGTCTGTGCACAGAATTAATACTCCAGCTTTCAAAAGTGCTGTGATTACCGGTAAAATGCCCTCCTCTGCCTTTCTGCTCAAGGGATACTGCCGTTTATGAGGTCTAATTTCTGACTTGGGTGTAATCTTCACCTGTCCTGCCGTTCTAATCAGTCCGATATCGTGCTGACCCTGCGACCATAATGAGTTTGGAATCATCTGCAATTGAGATTCTTCCATGGGGTAAGGAGACATAGTCATAATGTCCCAGGGATTGTATCGGTTTGTCTTCCCTGAGGTGCACGGTCGGTCTGGCTTGTGTAACCCAGTTAAGTTTTGAACCTGAATGCCTTTACCTGCCAACTGTTCTGGTGTCCATCCTACCCATTCAGTTATTTTCTTACCCACGAGGTACCATGACATTCCTTTACCCTCCGTGACTGAAATATGTGTGGTTAATTCATTCTTATACAGCAGCTGCATATCCCCTGTAAGGCTACATGTGACTGCAGAATTACCTAGTGTGTCCCAAAAAGGCTATGCAATACTAGTTTGGTGACTTTAAAACTAAGAAATTTCTTTTCGTATTCTAAATCAGGTCCGCACATCTTCTGTAATACATTGTGCAATGTAATGGATCTGACACCTTCGGATTTGTTATGCCGTATTTGCTTAATGCCAAATTTGTAAGAGCCGTCACTACACTCTGGGGCCTGTCTCTATCAAATCATTACTATACCAGTAATGTAGATCTCCTGCCCTCTAATAGCATTGCACTATTCAGTTCTATTCTCCTTGCCACCATCCCGTGGAGGTTGGGACGGCTGCTATACCGAACACTTGCATTAAATCTCTTCCTAGTAAATGTACTGGGCAGATTTCTGAAATTATTACTCAGAACCGTATGGTTTGGTTCGTCTCTGGGTCGGTAAACCACAGAGGTTTGGACAATGGCTCTTTGTAAATACGACCATTTGCTGCTTTTACAAGCACATATTCATCCGAGGTAACATCGGATGATATGGCAGTACTTCTGACTAACGCTCGAGAAGCCCCTGAGTCACAAAGAAATTCTATGTCTCGGCCCTCAACTTGCAATGTGATCACTGGTTGGGATTCCAATTGCATAGTTGATGCTAGTGCTGTTAGATTTACCATTTGATATTTCTCATTTTCTGCCATTTCCTGTCCCCACCCATCGTCTTCACTTGTACCTACTTCCCCATTCTCACTTTCTTCTTCTTCCTCATACCCTCCATCTACGTCTTTTTGACCATCATATAGTCATGCGGTACCACCGAAGCAACCATCGGTTTCTCCGGTCCTCTGCAATCTCTGGCGAAATGTCCTTTCTTACCGCACTTAAAACACTCCCCTCTTTTGCCTACCCTCGAAATCCTCAGAATGACTTATGCCTCCCGTCCTCGTCCTCTTCCCCTGCCACGCCCTCTTCGCGATTTGCGGAACCTTGAACTAACATTAAAGTTCCATCTTCACTAACTGTAAAAGTCTGGGCTTTTTTATTTTTTTTCCTTCAGGTATTTCTCAGCATGTCTAGCATAATCCATAAGGGGCTGTAGACGCTGTCCTGTGTGTGATCATATGCTTTTGTATAAAGTTACCAATGGCTGTCTTGCAGCCCTTTAGGAATGCATTTTTCAGTTGCTGTTCATAGGGCGAGTCATTTGCCTGATTTTCTGCCTTAATCAACCCACTATGAGCATCAAAACATTGTGTGAGACGATGTAGATAATTGTCTACGGTTTCGTCATCTGATTGAACGCATTGATTAATGCAAGTCCAATCTGCTTTGGGCTTCCAATGTTCTTCTATTTTATCTAGGAGAGTCTTTATTCTGGTTCTACACACTTCGAGTTAAACGGCAAGGCTCCCCTTCCTCTGGTAGCAGGGGGTCCCAAGTTCCGCAAATAAGGTGCCAATCAGGTCCTAGGATTTGCCTTATTACTTGTTCAAATTCTACAGCGTTTAATCTATAACTCATTCTCATGCCCCCTACGCCTGTACGGAATTTACGATATCTACTTTTGGATGGGGAATCCCTCTACCGCTTTTCGGATATCATCACGGGTCCACGGTCGGTAGACCAATATGGTAGGACCTCGCCTTCTGCGCCTGCTTGAGGATTTGCCACTTCTATCAGTGGGTATTCCTCTCCTTCCTGATCTACCTTCTCCTTAATTTTCCAGTCCCTTCTCTCCTAATACTTCCGCTCGTAAGTCAAGAGTGTTGGCAGGCTCTCTCTGTAATATAATACGTGGCGTGGGGGACACTCACGAAGCCTGGTATTGCGGTGGGTCCTGGTCGGGGCACCTCAATAACCTGTGCAGGGTCTGGATACTGGATGGGAGGGGCCGAGGGATTCTGGTGACTACGACTGACTATGGAAGTTTCATTATCTTCCTTTTGAACAAAGTACACATCTTTTCACTTGAATTACCACACCCTTTTTCAAATTTTGTTCCTTATGTTTTTATTTGCTTCCTCCAGCCATTTCTGTGCCTGGGGAATCCCTACCTTCTTTTGCTTCCTTGTCTTATTTCCTGCCTGTTTGCGCAGTAATCTTACTAGATTTTGACATTCTGACTTATTTAAACATCCACTAAACCCATGTTCCTTTTTCCATTTATCTAAATACTTTACATTCTTTGGGTGTAAATCAAACATAAACTTTTCATCTTCAGTTTTGTCGCCTTTGGCAACTGGTTCCTGTTCCCATTTCTCTTACGAGAAACTATTCCTGTTCCTGAGATCTCTTGTATATGGAATCTATTCACATATACCCCTTATACTTTGAGAAAATTCAATTTCTCCCTTGACTAGTCCCTTAAAATTTAGACAAAAAATTCCTATCAGAAACAACAAAAAATAGCTTTTCTTTTTGCTTACCTTTGTGATTCCTCCGCCCTGTCTCGCTGCCACCTCACGGATTGAATCTGGAAAGAGTGACTGGCCTCTAATTTCAACCTGTTTCAGTTGGAGGTCTTTCATTCGAGGAGAGCCTGATCTCTCTCCACCTGCGCAGGTTTTCAGCCTCTCTTTGTTCGATTCGCGCGTGCAGGGCCACGTTGGGCGCCAGTTATGTCGAAAGATTTTACTCTTCTAACATATTCTGGAAGAATCACACCAAGTTCTTGTAAGCAAGTAAAACAGCTTTATTTTTACATGCATGGAGATCTGCTACATGATAGTAATATGCCAGCAGTCTGGCTACTTGTACTTTGAGTTCTGCTTATATAGACCCTCCTGCACGTACATACACGTAGCACACAGAACATTCATTAGAAGTGATAGTTTGATTACTTGTTTTTACCAGCCAGTACCACAGTTATTCTTGCACCATTAACTTTATCAGCAGTTTAAGATTAACTCCTGCATTCCTCAGTGATCAACATTTTCCAGAACATTTCAGTTTGCACGCAGTGAACATTTTTCTGCTTAACCCTTTAAATACAGAATACAAAACATGTTGACTTCAGTATTTTTCCACATTTCTTTTAAAGGGTAGGGCGACATGCAGGACAACTGATGTTGTATATATAGCTGAGTGCTCCTTCTGTCCCAGTTTTTATATAGGGAAGACAAATAATATGTTAAAAGTTAGAGTTTTACAACATTTGTCTAGTATAAGAAATAATGATGAGCACAATGCCCTATATAGGCATATAAGAGATAATCCTACACATAAATTTACGTTCAGGGTAATAGTAAACCTAAAGCTAACCAGTAGGGGGGGTGATATTAAACAAATCACAGAATTGGCTGAATCTAGATGGATCCTGGAAATGACAGCGCATAGGGATCCAGGGCTAAATGATGTGGTCCCCCTTAAGCCAGTACTCAGTAAAAGGCGGGTTTTTTATTAAATTTTGATTGGTCATATTGTTTTTTAAATAGAAATGCTAAATGATGATGTTTTATCTGATGAAGGGCCGTAGCCCGAAAGCGCTAATACCATACTGTTTGTTTTGTATGAAAATAAACTGTGTTTTATTTAATCAGCAGTATCCAGCAACGTTTTTTCGTTCCATTCCGCACTATAGTGAGATGCCGGTTCCGCATTGTCGGCATTCCGAATGCCGATCATATGGTGTCGACCATATGGTTGAAAGCATTCTGGAGTGTCTGCAATGTCAGGTAGACCTATATATATATATATATATATATATATATATATATATATACATATATATATATACATATAGAGAGAGAGAGAGAGATTTTTTTTGAGAAAACAGGAGAGTACGGTGGGAGAAGAAATGAGATGGATAAAAGGGTGAGGTATGAAGAGGTAAAGGTAGGTTGTCAGAGTGGAAGATAAGCTATGAGCAGCTCAGTATAAATAGTGATAGGAGGATGTTGGAAAGAAGGGGATGGTATGCAGGTTAAGTGATACTATCTTAAAAGCATTTACACTGTGTGTTTGAACAAGAGTTTTCTTAGTTCAGCATAAAAATTGTTAAATGAGCTGGATGGGATGGATTTCCTTAGGAGTGCAAATTGAGAAGTGGTCAGTTGTATGGATCTGGCTGTGGGGGACTTGGAGGTTGAGGCTTGTTCGTTTAAGTGATCTTAAATTATAGGACCCTTTTTCTGGTGAAGTGTCTTGGCAAAAAAGGGGAATAATTCTAGGCTTAAGAGCTTGTGTATGAGTTTTCTCTGAGTCATGTCCTTACCTTAATAGTGATGCAAAACTGATATTGCTGTTTTGAAGGTCAAGATATTTTTTAGCTTCTGTGTCAAGTTGTCCTTTAAATGCAGCTGAACCTAACATTTATTTATTTGGGGAAAAAGATGTGCAGACTGGGGTATAAGTTTATTTTATCAATTTGTTTTGCTTAAAGACCCGTTGATGTCTTACCAGAAACAGCTGAAATACAGAATTCTCAAGCCTGCTTACTTGATTGAGTGATAAGCAGTGGGATTATGAAATGTAATGACCTCATTAGTCAGAATACATAGGCCCTCCAGTAACTTTGCTCTCAGCTAAGAAATGTGATTTGTATAATTAGCAATAAAACAGTTTTAAAATCCGTGTTTGTAGTGCAGTCACAGTAAGGCATTCCAGGATGTGGGTTATGGGAAATTTGCTGTCTTTTGTGGTTAAAACTTAGCCACACATCATGACACCATGTGAGGTGCGGGTAAATCACTCCTAGCCAAATCTTTAAGTAAGAGTATTACTGTTAAATTTTATAAATGACACTAGTCAAGCTTACATAGTTTTTAGAAGATTGCTCCCTGATGTGCTTAGGGTAGTGTGGTGTTTTTGTTATTAGCATGGAGAAGTTGTACAAAGAAGGACTACAATCTCCGTCATGAGTGCAGAACACAGGTGAATGTTATTTTTCTGTGTTACATGTTAGTTTAACTGGGTTTTCCATAATTATGTCAATACCTGTATTGCAAGGAAGAGACCCATAAGAATATGTAACCTTATGACCCTTCTTGCTGTGACATGTACCTCAAATTCTTTACTCAAGTATTCTGGACTAAGGAAAAGTAATGATAGAACAAAGGCCCACAGTCAGGGACACTTTTTAAATATAACTCTAATTCACTTAATAGAAAATGTTTTGCATAAGCACGCATACCTTGAAGACTAAGAAGCATGTCAGGGATTTACCAGAAAATCAACCATTTTATGAGGGATAGGGCAAAAATATGAGGCAGAATCAAGGACACTTGAGAGGTATGTGTGACATTGTGCCAGCTTGCCTGATGCATTCATATGTTTTTGGAATAACATCTGAAAAAATGTAAAAAAATATATATATATATGGGTCTATCTGACTTGGTCGACATTTCATTTAGTCGACAATTCATTTAGTCGACATTTCATATAATCGACAAGCTTTTTAAGTGGGGGGCTTCGCCCCCCACACCCCCCAAGTGGGGGGCTGTGCCCCCCACCCCCCCCTAAATATATATTCTAACTCCAGGGTCGCACGATTTTGGGGGAGGGGGCAAAAGCTTGTCGATTATATGAAATGTCGACTAAATGAATTGTCGACTAAATGAAATGTCGACCAAGTCAGATAGACCCATATATATATATATATAAAAACTATTTGTATTACTTCTTTTGCTTTTGCTGCCAAAGACTCTTGAAACCAGTAACATCTAATTAGTATAAAGTATGCATATTCAAACTGCATGTTGCTACATTGTACAGTATAGATCATAAGTGCATGATTGGCTTAAAGACTTCACGTCACTTATTCAGTAAGGTATTAGTATACTACAAAGAAAACGAGCTGCATAATTATATTAAGTAAGAGTGGGGGTTCAAATGACTATGATGGCTGCATATTCAGTAGGGGCCAAATGGTACTACAGTTATTATTTTGAAATTAAAGTAACAACATGAATGCAATGTCTCTGGGTTATGAAGCTGTCCCTCCAGCATGTTCTATTGATTAAATGAATAGGTCATGTCATCACTGTGCTTGCAAAATACAGCAAGTATTGGTATTAGCTCATTTTGTACATATATTGTTCCCAGAAAGTGTACCCCTTTTGACAGGGTACATCATCTTTGACTGTGAAAAAGTCAAGTAAATATAACAGACAGTTTGTTGTACTTCAGACTGTGGCTCAGAGACGTACACTGCACCCTCTTCCAAGTGAAACATATCAGTGTTCATTTAACTGTGAGCATTATCCTTTGGTTTCATGCAAAGCCCCTCTCCCCAACAAAAGTCCCTTTCTGTGTACATTTTTTGCACCCCTTAACTGCATACCAGTCATCAACCCCCCACCACCACCACCACCACCACCATCAACAGATTGGCCTATTCATTTCCTATCACCAGATCAAGAGCTGGCTAGTAGATGGCAATATTTTAGGAAACCATTAGGGGTGGTTTGGTTTTATGCAGTTGGGTCCTATCATTCCCCCCCACCATACGTTTGGCAAAGTCCTGAAGAGGGACATGCAAAGGGATGACCACTGAGGCTGTCCTCTCACTTCTGAAGGGATGATACCCCCAAGCAGCCTTGCACATGCCCATGAGGCATAAGTGGTGTTTTCCCCATTTTCCACTGGGGAAAATATAGGTTCATAGGTGTGTACTAGACTAATGGCCCTGGAACCTTTACAAGCATAGTCCATAAGATTACCCTGGCATTGTGCCACCCAACTTTAGTTCCCAGTGCCCCTGTCGAGTAGAGCCACTGGAGTGATCCCCAGGATGAATTTTCTATTTCCCATCCACTCATCAAGATTTATCTTGAAGAGGGCCAGTCAGGTGCTCTGCTTGACATGTATGGGAAGTCTATTCCAGAGCATGGGCAGTCTCTGGGTTATGAAGCTGTCCCTCCAGCATGTTCTGTTGATTGTGCTTATAAGGTTGAGGTCTCTGGAGCGTGTGGTGCGGAGGGATTGGGATTTCTTTAGATGTAGCATTTCTAACAGAGCCGGGTCAGATATGGCTTTGTAAGTCAAGCAGAGATTGCCTCTAAGTAGGCGATATGAGACAGAGAATAGTTGGAATTTTTTTGAGTCTGTCTATAAAGGACAAGTGCTTAAAGCCTAGGATCCTCTTTGTGAGGTACTTTTGTGGCCTCACCAGTTGTTGCAGGTGTCTAGTGAGGTACATGCCAAATGGGTCATTGTTCTCTTGATTGGCCTAATGAGGGAAGAGTAGAGGGAGAGAATGAACTCTTTCTTCCTGGATGCAAAAGCCTTAGTAATGAGATGTGCCACATAGAAGAACTTTCTGACCACAGTGGCGATGTGGTAGTCAAAAGAGAGGTTGCTGTCAACCTGTGTTCCCAGTTCTCTTATAACGTCTTCTGTGTTCAGTGGACTACCATTGATGTGGTAATTCAAGTGAACTAGGTTTTTCCCAAGGAGGATGATGACACATTTTTTTTGGCATTGAGCTTAAGGCCATGGTTCTGACACCATTCGATGGTCTCAGTGAGGCCTTTCTGTAGGATGTCAGCATCACTTGGGAAGTTAATAATGGCTCCCAACTTGCAATCGTCTGTGAACCTTGTCAGCCAGAGTCCCGTCGTGTTGGCCTGGACTTCAGAGAAGTAGATACCACACAGGAGAGGACCCAGGACCGAAGCCTGCGGGACTCCACTCGTGACTGGTCTGCTGTCTGACTTGGAGTCAGCTACTTTCACACTGTGAGTTCGATCTGTGAGCCAGTTTGCAACCCACCTAGTGATATAGGGGTTGATGCCTAGCGTAGTGAGTTTTTCTGTGATTCCTGAGTGGGGAATGGTATCAAAGGCCTTGGCCAGATCAAGGTAGGTTGTATAAACCACCTTGCCTTCATCCACAGCTCTGGTGACTGACTCAAAGAAGTCAACCAAGTTGAGCAGGCATGATCTACCCTTCACAAAACCAAACTGTGTAGGATCCAGAGTTTGGGGACTCCCTATATCCTTGTTTATTAGGTCCGTGATGATGCTTTCCATAGCTTTGCATATCAAACTCGTCAGGCTAATGAGGCGATAGTTCCCAGAGTCTGTAGATGCTCCTCCTTTGTGGAGAGGGATGACTGTAGCAGTGTGCCATTTGGTAGGGACAAAGCCTGAGGTGAGGCTGTGATTGAACAGGGCACACAGGTGAGGTGCCAGTTCCCTCTGTAGTTCATGTAGAACACAGCCAGGTATATTGTCAGGTCCCATAGAAGCTGTATTCTTGGTCTTGGACAGTGCTGTTTTAACCTGTGCAGCAGTAATACTGGGTGCCTAGCAATCTATTGGTATTGTGATTGGTCCTTTGGTGGGGGTAATGTTGATACTGAATCTGTCGGCCAGTATATTGGCAATATCTGTTGGCTCAGTATAGGAGGTACCATTGTGCAATAGCTCAGAGCAAATCTGGGTATTGCCATTGAGATTCTTTATATAACTATAGAAGGCCTTGTGGTTGTCTTTACTATCTGCTGCAATTCTGTTTTCATAGCTAGCTTTAGAGGATTTGATGAGGGATGTCAACTTTTTGCTGAGGCTGATAAGGGAGTTTTTCCAGTCTTGGGACTTTACCTTATTCCGCGTCAGTTTCCTCCTCCTGTTGTAGAGTTTGTTTATGGCAGGGGACCACCAGATTGGCTTCCTTTTTTTGGAGGAGAGCATCTTGGTTCTGTTGGTTATGCCAAGATCCATACATCTGTGTACGTGTTTGTACAGTGCATTGGTGTATGATTCGGTGGTCATGCAACTATTCTTCATTTGCATGGGTGCTGTGAAGTTAGCCACCTCTGTTTTTAGGAGCCCAAAGTTAGCTTTGGAGAAGTTTTTCATGGTAGTTTCCTTTACGGTGGGGGGGGGGGGGATGTGGATTTCCAAGGTTTTTAGTTTGTGGTCGGATCTAACCATGGAGGAGTTGACTATTGGCGTAGAGCAATAATCACCTATTTTAGTAATGATCAGGTCAAGGATGTTGCTACCTCTAGTGGGGGTAAGAATGAGCTGGTCCAGGGCATTGGAATTAATGAATTCCAGGAAACGTTGGGCAGGTGTATTGGTACATGAGTAATTTTCCCAGTTAATGGAGGGGTAGTTGAAGTCACCCAGTATGAGAGTATTAGGTTGGACACTAATATCCTCCAGGGCACTTAGAAACATGGAGTGTGAGTCTTGGAACATGGTTGGGGACCTGTAGCAGGCTACGACCTGAATCTGTGTCTTACCCAATGTTAGCTGCACCTGAATTATCTCAGATATGTTATGTTGGGCTACCAGTCTAGAGGTGTGCATATCCTTTATGAATATGGAAACACCACCACCTTTGGAGCTTCTGTCCAGGTTCTGGGGCCGGAAGGTGTGGAATGAGTTATAGAATGGTAGTGCAGAGGTGCTTTCTGCTGCCTTGAACCAGGTCTCTGTTACCGATGTTCTCCATTTTAATGAGTGCTTTGAGCAAGTGCATTTTGAGAGTTTGACCTAGCGTTGAGCAACATGACCCTCATATTGCATTTGTTTGTAGCTGTTATAGTGGTAATTTGGTCTTTGGAACACCACACTGAGTTAATGTTCCCCTCTGTGCACATAATCCTCTCCACCCCTCTAGGAGAGTTGTGATGACTTCACCCCTTCACTTCATCCCCTCCCTGCCTGACTGCTTGAGGACAGGGGCTGTTAATAGAACCTCAGTTGTCTGGACTGAAGTTAGAGCACCATCCCATTGTCCCACACAGCCAGGCTACATTTTCTGTGTATATTTGTTTGCCTACATTGCTGTCCTCACAAGTCATGTAACAGTGATCTTGTAACTAGTTCCCTGTATTTTCATGTATGGCCTGCTTTCCCAACCCACAAAAGGTAACCACCTTCTGTGTACCTGTCTAGTATTAAAATTAAAGTGAACTGAGGTTTTCAAAGTTGTAACAGTTGTACTGTGTTTTGTTTGTTACACACAATGTCCATCTTCTAACATAGTGTGTAGATGTTCTTTGTGTTTCACTGTTGCAGTCATTACATTTGGGTTATCTGTTTGCAGTAGCCCTCAGTCAGCCTGATTAACAAAGTCTTGGGTCCTGCGTCGGTTGTCATCCCTTCTTCCATGACGTCAGGTCATCAGGGGTATAAAGCATGTAGCCGACGCCATTACATCAGTCTTTCTTGCTGTGCGATGCCCTAAGCAGAAGCAGTTCGCAAGTGTCGGTCGGCCAACTCCTGAAATTATCGTTTTTGAGTTTCAGAACTGAAGTCTTCAACTAACGCTAAGTACCCCGTTGGGGAAACTTTTTCTTGCTCCTTCCGATGTCAGTAAAAGTTAATAATTGGATTACTTGTGGAAAGCAAATACCTCACAAAGATTTTCATTCATACTGTATTCTTTGCCTAGGCCCTAACCCCGACGTACCTTGCTGTCGGTTTTGTGCTTTATTTAATCAGCACACTATCCGTCGTCTGTATATTTTCGCCTCTAAATATTTCGGTTCTCAGGTTAATAATCCAGAAATGTCGTTGGTTAGCCATCCGACTACCGGGATTCCAAAAAAATGCAAAGATAAAGACAGAGACAGGCTGCCGAGGTCCAAAGCTGCCGACAACGCTTCTCCTAAGCCAGTCACCAGTTCGCCGGTACTCAATGAGGCGCTTTCACAGCCCCTGATACCCGCAACCTCTGACTCACAGGCCTCTACTGAGACCCATTCGGAGTCCGGTATGCCACAAGATGCTTCAACTGTGGAACCTGCGGATGTCTCTACCTTGGATGGGTCTGGAGTCGCTGTGCAGGCACCGGCTTCTGAGGGTGTATCCAGGCCTACGGACTTGCATATTAAACCGACGCCTCCTTCTTCATTTAGGCCAAAATCTCAAACCATGCCTAAGAAACCGACGCCCAAGACGCATGCTCAGGCCTCTATGCCTAAAAAACAAATGATAAGAATGGCTGAAGATCTTATAACTCTAATCAGGGGAAGCCAACCCCCCCCCCCCCTCCTTCTAAGAGATCTAGGACTGAAGTTGTTTATGAATCTTCTGACCAGGATTCTGATTTTTCTGATTCTTCTGATGATCTGGATTTACCCTTATCTACTTATGAGGATTCTGATGCAGAGGACTCTATTCCCTCTGCTTCCTCTCCAGTGGATTTATCTTTTGGTGAGACCTTACATACTCTAAGGGAGATTTCCACTGGGAAAGCCAGGATTTTTCTGATTCAAAAAAGAGGCTTAGGGATTTCTTACTCCTACCTCAGCATAAGCCTTTAGCTATACCTCCTGTACTAGACATTGTTGGTTATGCCTTTTCAGAATCTAGTTTGGCCCCTGATTCTTAGCCTCCTGCTCCCAGAAAACCTGATAGATATTACAGGGTTCCTGATTCACACAAGTTCCTTTTTAAAAATCCTATTGCGGATCCAAAGACTATTTCACAGGGACCCAAGAGCATTAAGGCTTCTACTGCTAAACATCCTACCCCCTCTGATAGAGACTCCAGGGTGCTGGATAGATGGGGTAAGAAGGTTTACACTTCTGCAACCTTGGCCATTAGGGCTTTAAACTGCCAGTTTCATATGTTAAAAGTATCAACATGTTATTGGATTGCTTAAACAGAAAATGATGTTGATTCCTGACTGTGCTGAAAATAAAGAATTACAGGGTTTAATGCATTATGCTGAACAAGTTGGAAAACATACTTTGCGATGTGGATTTGATTCATTAGAGGCCTCTTGCAGGGCTGCTGTTACTGGGTTTGTGCTCAGAAGGCGTGCTTGGCTTAAGGAGCATTCTTTGCTTGATCATGTTAAATCTAAATTGTTGGATGCTCCCTTAAATCAGGACCACCTGTTTGGCAACAAGGCTGAGGAAATTCTTAAAAAGATGGAAGATAAAGCTAAATCTATGCAAACTGTTAAAGATTTCTTACAAGTTCAGCCTCCTAGATTTAGTAGGCACTGGCCCTCTAAAAATTGGTCCTTTCCAGCCCCTTCCAGGTCTTCTCAAACCAAACCCAGACACAGCAGAAACCCCAGGTTTCAGTCCCAAGGGGCACACAAGACTAAGCAGTGGGGGGTTTTCGCACCAAAATCTGGGAGTAGTAAGACTCCCCCTAAGGAAAACCATCACAATGACTTGCTTTTAAAACTTCTAAGCTCTTCCCAACTGAATGCTATGTTAGGCGGAAATATTGGTCTGCAGGCCAAAAACTGTGAACTCATTACCCAGGGCAAATGGGTTTTAAATATAGTGTCCCAAGGATACAGATTTCATTTCCACACATTACCAACAGCAAGCGGGTGGCCAGATCTACCCCCAAATCAGTGGGCAGAGGCCTAAAATCAAGTACTTTCTCTTTTAAACACGGGGGCTATTCAGTTGGTACCAGAAGAGGAAAATAGACAAGGTTTCTATTCGAGACTTTTTCTGGTACCCAGAAAAGGCAATACATGGCGTCCTATCTTGGACCTTTCTAGTCTAAACACCTTTCTGGTGATTCCAAAATTCAAGATGCTGACTCTTCACCAGCTGCTTCCTATGCTAGGCAAAGATGCATGGTTGGCAACACTAGACTTAAAAGAAGCATACCTGCACATCCCTATCAGGGAGTCTTGCAGAAGATACCTACGCTTCAAAGCAGGCTACATGCACTATCAGTTCTCTGCACTGCCCTTTGGCTTATCTACTGCATCCAGGGTATTCACAAAGTGCCTAGCTCTAGTCATTGCATTCTGCAGACAAAGAAATTTTCAAATGTACCCATACCTGGACGATTGTCTAATTCAGGCAGAAAGCCAGGACATTCTTTTGAATCATCTGGCCTTTGTTCAGAAGGTTCTGACTTGTCTGGGGTTCACCATAAACGAAAAGAAATCACACCTGGTACCCTGTCAACAAATTATATTCCTGTGAGCAGCTTGAATACAACTTCCCAGATGACTTTCCTCACGCCAGAGAAACGGATTCATTTGACAACCTACTTCAAACAAGTGGCCACAAAAACCCAGCTATCTGCAAGGCAAATACTGCAAACCTTGGGGTTCATGGCCTCCTGCATTCTTCTAATTCCATATGCAAGGCTGCATATGAGGAAACTACAATGGTATATCAAAAGCCTATGGTGTCAACATTCACAGGATCTAGAAGCAAGGATTCCTATCATACCTTGCCTACGCCTAGAGTTCCTTTGGTGGGCAGAGGCCTGCCACCAAAACAGGGGACTACCATTCACATTACATCCTGCCACCCAAATCTTAACAACAGACGCATCAGACTATGCATGGGGGGCTTACCTGGCAGGGAAGTGCATTCAGGACAAATGGAACCCAAGTCAAATGCACCTGCACCTAAATCATAAGGAAATGTTAGCTGTACAGAATGCTCAGACAGCCTTCAAGGACCACATTCTTCCAGGACAACTAATGATAAAGACGGACAACACCACTGTCATGTGGTACAAAACAAGCAGGGGGGTACACATTCTTACCCCCTCTGCAGACTAGCCATGGCATTGTGGAACACAGCCTTGAGCTACCAAGTGAATCTACAAGCTCAATTCCTGCCAGGAAAACTAAATACACTGACAGACGGACTAAGCAGAAGCCTCATGGACCCACACGAGTGGAAATTGGAACCAAGGATTTTCAACATGTTGACAAGCAAATGGGGGAGCCCAGATATAGACCCTTTTGCCTCCCCCCAGAACCATCATCTGGACAAATTTTGCAAAAAGATTCCCCACAAGCTAGCTTGGAAAGTGAATGTTCTATCCTTCAGCTGGAAAAATGACAAGGACGATTTTAATTGCACCAGACTGGCCTCGCCAAAACTGGTACCCACTCTTGCGCAGTGTGTCACGCTTGGCTCCTTGGTACCTAACTCAGACTCCTTCCCTGTTATCTCAGCAGGAAAACCAGATTCTGCACCCTCAGCTGCAAACCCTGAACCTAGCTGCCTGGCTAATTACCTAATCTCTCCTTTACCATCCCTCAGTAAATCAGTGATGGATATCATTTTAGAGGCATGGAGGCCTAGTACTAGAAAATCTTATGCTGCAAAATGGAAAAGATTTTGTGCCTGGAACCAATCTCAAGGAATGAATACAGCAGTGCCCAATTTACCTCAGATTCTACAATGCTTGACTGAGATGCTTCATAAGGGCTTGTCCTTTTCTTCCATCAAAATTCATGCCTCAGCCATTTCAGCTCATTTTAGCACAGAGCCTCCCCTCTTCTCTCACCCACTGCTCAAGCAGTTCCTCAGAGGGGCCAAAAATAATTTAAGGCCACCCAGGAGAGCTCCACCTCCAGCCTGGGATCTTAACTTTGTCTTGGATAAACTCACTCTTCCTCCTTTTGAGCCAGCTGCTACTGCAGATTTAAAATTTCTTTCCTGGAAAATGGCTTTTCTTTTAGCAATCACTTCTGCAAGAAGGGTATCTGAATTACAGGCCCTTATGGCAGTGGAACCTTTCATCATCTTTCATGTGGACAGGGTGTCCCTCAGAACCAATCCCTCATTCACGCCCAAAGTGGTATCGAGTGTGGCTCTTAATCAGTCCATTAATTTGCCTACCTTCTTTCTTAACCCACAGAACAAAGGGGAATGGATACTGCACTCTTTAGATGTGCACAGACAGCTTAGATTCTACTTGGACAGGACTAAACCTCAAAGGAAAGCTGAACAACTGCTTGTGGCATTTGCTGCAGGGACAGAGGGGAAAGGTACTTCAAAACAAACCATTTCAAAATGGATAGGCCACTGCATTCATTTCTGCTATAAGCACCATGGAACACCTATCCCACAGGGCATCAGACCCCATTCAACCAGGACTGCATCTACCTCTACAGCCTTTCTCAGGGGCGTCCCTACTAGGGACATCCTAGAAGCTGCTACCTGGAGTTCTGTACATACTTTCACCAAGCATTATCATTTGCCAATTTTCTCTAAATCCAGAGCTGGTTTTGTCACTGCAGTCTTGCAGGGCCTTATAGCTGTCCTAATTCTATTTAAATTCCTCCTCCCAACCTTAGCTTTGGGAATCTACCCAAATGTAATGACTGCAACAGTGAAACACAAAGAACATAGTACAATTGTGTACACTTAACATAAGTGTATATGTTCGAGTGTATTCACTTTTGCAGTCCTGGTTACACTTCCTCCAGCTCCCTTTCTTCTTTTGGCTATACCTCTACTCTCACTTACTATGCTCTAAAAGCTTTTTGGTGTATTTGCTTTTTTGTTGGAGGTATATCCTTGTATTTATAGATTTAATTGCTTCCCATTAGGGGGGCACCTGACATCTGGGGCAAGAAAAACTGATGTAATGGTGTCGGCTGCATGCTTTATACCCCTGACGGCCTGACGTCATGGAAGAAGGGACAGCAACCGACACAGGACCCAAGACTTTGTTAATCAGGCCGACTGAGGGCTACTGCAAGCAGATAACCCAAATGTAATGACTGCAACAGTGAATACACTCGAACATCTACATTTATGGTAAGTGTACACAACTGTACTTTCCATGACTTGGTTATACTTTCTTTTCTAGAGAATGTCCTACAGTCCAAGGTAATGTGTAACTAGCGCTTCAACAAATAAGTGGGTTTATGAGTCTCCATTGCTCTTCTGCCTGTTTATGTAGAAAAGTAGCATTCTTCCAAAGTAATCTTTCTAGGTAAGGAGGTCATTTGTCCCTTGGTCAGTTTAAGTTTCTTAGCTTTGAGTGTAATTGCACACAGAAATAACTATATGGAGATGTAGGTCATAGTAATTTTGAAATCCGCAGTATTTGCCCTTAAGGTGGCTATACTTGATGTAGGTTAGCAGAAAGTTTCATCTGGTATCAAATAATAGAATATTACAGGATCCGTTATGCCTTTGAGCTTCCTGATGGAGAGTAATGCAGTGTAAGGGAGTGAGGAATGTTGTCTGCAGATGTTTCCCGTGTCTGAGTCGGTATTAAGTCTTGTTTCTGTTTGTTTATTTTGAAAGACAGATTGTATTTTAAGAAAAAAAAAATCACTGCATGAAAATATTAGTAATGCCTAGTTCAGGCTGAGAGAAAATTGCATAACAAATATTTATTAATTCTATTAGTTCATTAACTAATATGTACAGTGTGTTATGCAGAAAGTAGTCTAGTGGATTGTCAGAGTTCCATTTGAGTTTTGTGGTTTTCCCAGACTGTGCAGACTTCTAATTTTTAAAATGATCAAATCGAGCTGTATAATATAATTCATAATCTCGAGGCTGTTTGCTTACATCTACATGATAAACGGATATAATGAAAATACCAGAATAAATTGGATTATGTAACATTATGTTGGTATTTGATCAATGTGTCTTTTTTGTTATTTTTATTATTATTTTGCTGACACTGTGGTGGTCTGATGCTACATGATTTCTAAATGTGCTTGCTAAGTAAAAATAAATATTCCCTTGCATCATCTTTTAAAGAAGTTTATAGAAATAGACGTGTAGGAATTAAGACCGTTAGCTTTCATTCATTGTTAAAAGCATTTCTGTGTCATTTGTTGAGTGAGCTCATTGATGAAAGGCACTTGAATGTGAAAAAGTTCCATCTTTTTTTGCTTAAGAGTTATGCATTTTAATCAATTTTTCCATTTTAAGAATTTGCAGTTAGTGTAAAATGGTGTATTGCTTTGCGTTGTTTGTAAGTATTTTAATCTTTTCTTTCCTTTTAATTTCAGAATTGCTGGGCTCCACCAAGAGGTTTAATGTCAATTATCAGGATTCTGATGGGTAAGTACTTTTTAATCTGTGGCATATTGTTCAGCTTTTTTTGTGCAAGAAATCTGGACAAAGCCTAAAATAAGGGGGGAGGGGTAAAGGCTCAAAAAGAGAGAGATATCTCAGATATTGCTCTTATAAACTTAGAAAGTTGCTAAATTTACATGATTTGTGTTAGCGTGCTTTTTCTGAAAGATATTAAATCTGAAATTGAAATGTATTCCATAATGTAGTGGCTTTAGTCATCAGTGATTTGCCAGAAAACCCTAAGGTTTATGAGGAATAGACCAAAATATGAGGCAAAAATTTGGTCATTCTGTGAAACTTTGCACAGTTGAGATGTATGATGTCGTCCATGATATTCAGGAATCATTAGTCTAA
Source organism: Protopterus annectens (assembly GCF_019279795.1). NCBI lineage: Eukaryota > Metazoa > Chordata > Ceratodontiformes > Protopteridae > Protopterus > Protopterus annectens. The sequence goes on from NC_056744.1 coordinate 10,501,999, forward strand.
GAATAGGTTTGGGATCATTCTTAGTAGATTCTGTGGCTTACAGCTGTGTAAAACCCATTCAATTAGTTTGTTTCTTAGGCCTTGCAGATGTAGGATGCTATAAACTTCAAGATCATGTTTCAAGGCTCAAAACATCCTTTTGTTTTTCTATAAAAAAGTGTCCACATGCATCTTTATTCATGCAGACACTTTTTTATACAAAAACAACAGGTCGCTTCATACCCATTTATAAACAAACTGTTTTTAAAAAATTGCTTCTGATCATGGAAGACTAAAAGTAGTGAGCCGTGTTTATGGCATTAATATTCAATGGAGGGCAGGAGATGTTTATATCACTCTAGGTTCTATTTATGCTGCATTAGCATAGGATAAATAATTGTGAATTGTTTATGTAATTACCAAACTTTTAAATTAACAGTTGAAAAGGGCCAGTGTAACACTGTGTTTGGGTAAAATTCAGTCACTGTCTATTAATCATACTGCCTGGGTATCAGCAAAGAAGAAATTTAGAGAACCTGAAATTAAGTCATCCAGAAAGGGAGAAGAGAAAACTCTTAGTGGGGAGAATCCTCCTGTAGTTGTTTAGCAAAAAGCCACTCAGAGGTGCTTAAAATAAATGAAACGCTGTGGAACTTTGTCAATTCAAATAACAGAAGGCTGGAAAAATAGAAGAAGCTTTAACTAGTTATTCAGATGAAGTGATAAAACTGCAAGAAACAGAGACTGAAATGAAGAAGAGACTGACTACGTATGAGACTTCTCAAGAAGAGCTCTTTCAAGAAATGGTAGAGTGAGAAGACAGAGAGCACAGTGAAAACCTGAGATTATCTGTTGTATCAGAGAAACTGGAAGGAATAGACTGTATTACTTTTATGAAAGTACACATGAGCAACTGGACTGGTTTTTCACAGCAAGATGTGTTAATTGAAAGGACACATTGTGTGCATGTTTTAACTCTGACCAGAAGAAAGAACAGAAGACATATATTAGTAACAGTGCAATCATAGCAGCAGAAAAAGTTGATCCTGATAGAATTGTGGCAGAAAGGAAAAGTATTAAAAGTTGGAGACAAGAGCATGTTTGTGGAAATGATTATTCCCTGTACACCAGGCAGAAGAAAAGCATATTTATCCCACCAGTCTGGGAATGTCGAGAGACTAGTGTGAGATTCAAGCTGCTGCACCCAGTTGTCTTTAGAATATTTTTTCTTTGGAGGCATTTCTTGATGCAGAGCACACTAAAGAGGAAAAAAATGTATATCCAACAAATAGTAAATGCAGAAGGGTACTCTGTTCCCATTCTTCTGAGACAAAGCTCATAGAGACTTTGCTAGTGAAACTTTTTCCACTTTCCAAAGGAAAATGCTTGAGTCATCAGGAAGCACAAGAGTTTACCTGGGACCTGAACCAGAGTTTGATGACAGGCGATAAGAGATCTGAAAAAAAGTGCTTGCTTCTCCCTCCCTTTCATCTGAGTTCTGTGGAGTCACTGGATTGAGCTCAGGCAATCAAATAACATTGTACAGTGTGCCTGATGAGTTTTGCCAGGCTTAAAATATATCTCAAAACTATATTAGTGATAACAAAAATGGAAGAATGAATGTAGATGTTGCTGCTGGAGTTGGTATGGCTGGATCCTCCAAAGGACTATTTAGCAATGATCAGACAGATAAAGATTTTAATTGTGATAGTGTGTTAAAGAACATCACAGCAATACTTCTTAGATCCCTTTTTGGTTATGTAAGTAACAGTATTACTAGAGACTGCCTACTTTAAAACAAACAATTTTTTCAATTAGAAAATAAGTTGCAGAAATTTAAATGCTTGATGTGGGGTAACACTTACTTGGAAGCCAACATTAAGGAAAAAGAGTCTAAAATGTCTTTGGTTTTAGAAATTACTGGATAGTTTGACTAAGCAGAGTAATATTTACAAAGATATTATCTATTTGTTTGATAAAGACAGAGGTGAACATATGGAATTAATTGTTAGACAAAATATGACTGATATTAATGATTTAAAAAGGGACATTGAAAGACTTTGTTCATCTGTACAGAATGATCTTTGATTTGCTGTGATGAAAACCTAGTATAATAAGGGGTTGGTCAATGTAACTACATTTGAGAAAGAAATTGAATATTGTAAATGTAGTAAATATAGAGATCTGACTGAATAAAATAAAACAATATTGTATCCAGTCTCTGAGAAACAAAATGAAAAAAAAAAAACAGTAATCAACCTTCCAACTCCAAAGATGACACTTAAAGTAGCAGAGTTCTATGAAGGTCATCACACTTGGCTGAAAAAGAAGTCAGTGGTTCTCAGTAAGGTCCAGACTACAAAATGGACCATTTGGATTATGCAGAGGAAGAGATAGGAGATAGGACAATGGAATGACAACCATGTAAACAAACAAGGATAAGGGAAACTATTACTGCAATGACATCTGCACTTATTTTGGAGATAAATTTGAGTTATTTTGTGAGTTTACTAGTATTAGAATCCATATTTCTGAGTTTAATATGAAATCCTCAGAAATGGTATTTGAAGTGCCAAATAATGCTATGGCACTGAAACAACATCCTGGAATTGAGATAAGACAGAGTAGCTTTGGATTGCTGTGGGGTAATAGTGGTCACCTATGGACACCATTGTGCATTATGATTATTCCTCCCAAAACAGTAAGTACTGCATTACCAGATATCAGTGATAGTTTGGCATTGTTAAATCAACTGGACATGTTTTGTGAAAGAGGAGGGGAACATCATAATGACAGTGACTGCCATGATTTAGAATAATTTGTCATTACATCCAGTTCTGCTGTTAATCATTTAGGTGCTACTCATTTTTTTTGCATATGGCTAATATTTTTCTTGATTCAGATGAGCATTTAATATATAATCTTCGTGGCAAAAGTTTTACAAACCCAGAATTAGCTGAAGAGAGGTTTCACTTTTATTCCATCCAAATGATCACATTTGATGGATACCATTTTAGATTTTAAATTGCATTTAAGGAAATTGAATTGTCATGATTTATTAGCAGTTGTAGTGTTTTTAGAAAGTTACAACATCTCAAAGAAAAAGGCATTTGTAGTCCTACTTTAAATTTTACCTTGGCTGTATTTGAAAAATATGTACAGAGGAAGGTAAAGTTTTGAAAAACAATCCCTACCACAGGCACAAAAAGATTAATTGTTCTGATGTTGGATACATAAAAGCAGGCAAAGGGTCTGGCATTATTGTAAAAAAAATATGAAAATTATATTATAAAAATTATCTTTTGAGGAATATAAATTATTACAAGAAGAAAAATGCTTTATATGGTTATCTCTTAAATAAATCGATTCATACTTGAATTTGTTGAAAATGGAGCTGTATCCCTGGAATTATACAGTTATTTAAAATTGAACTTTCCTAAAATTGGATTTGTTTTGGTATTCCTAAGACACACAAAATATAGTGAATCTTCCCTTTAGACCCAAATTTTCATCAAAAGAAGCAAAACAGTGTTTATAAGTAGATATCTTGATGATGAATTTAAAGATGTTGTTGCCCATATTAATTAAGATTTGCATGATAGTTGGCACTTTTTAGATGTTTGAAATAAATATAACATGTCAGAGTTATTTGTGTGGTGCAATTGATGCTGAGTGTTTGAATCAAGTATACCATTTGAAAAAATAATAGGTATGTTGAGAGAATATTTAACTGAAATATCACATTTAATACAAGAAAGTCATATAGCTTGCTATCAATAGTTCTACAAAATATTTTTTTCAAGTTAGAAATGAGTTATTCCATCAAATAAAGGAAGCTGCAATAGGGATCAGTTTTACACAAATATTGTAATGGCTCAATGGGAAAATGAGTGTTTTAAAAGTAATTTTATGGATAAAATAATTTTTTTTAAACATTATATTGATGATATAATAATTTGGACAGGAGAGCAACATTAATTTGAAGATTTATTTTTAATTTGCTTATCAGCATTACTTTTTAGGTATTAGTTTAGAAATAAATCTTGAGTCCCAACATTTTGCAGTCAAAAGATCTTTAGAAAGCCACAGTTTAATATGTATTACATAGTACAAGTAGAAATCCAGTTATGATAAAAAAGTGGGATTCAAGGGCAGGGTTTACAAATTTCAAAATTAACTAATAAAAAGAAGATTTTAAAGATAAACTATTTAAGTAAATTATATGAAGCAAGAGGATTTAAAAAAAAAGAAATTTACAGAAATTCTGAGTGGAGTACCGCAGGGTAGATAAGGTAGATAACCAAACCACAATATAGAAGCAAAATTAATCCAAACGACAAAGCCAGTAGATTTTTCCTTTTATTAAGACACACCAAAACCTATCTAGCGCCTCGGCTTAACAGCCTTCCAGGAGATAATATAAACAGAGAAAAACATCTCTTATAAAGATGCATCAATTACATTAAAATTCATCAATAAAACAATTAACCAATTTTATCAACACTTTATTATAAAAACTTCCAATTACATTCCTGATTTAATCCACCAGGAGTTAAAGTATTATACTTTAAAATAAAAACTACTTCTTTAGACAGTAATCTATTTTTTAAACACATAGTGTTTATTGCTGAAACTTGTTCCAAGATACTGCCTTTTAAACCTTCACATGACCCTCCATGTATTTCATTAAAATGAGTGGCTACAGGGCTTTCTAAATTTTTATTCTTAATATCACGAATATGCTCTTGTAGCCTAACCTTGAAAGACCTCTTACTTTCACCAATATAAAATAAATTACATGGTCATTTAAGAGCATAAATAATACCCACTGTATTACAAGTATACTCTGTTACTGGTCTATATTTTATACCATTAATTTTATCAAAATATTTCACTATAAATGGACAAACGGAACAATTTCCACATGCCCAGGTACCAACCCTACTAATTTCATGACTTATATTAATATTTGGTAAAGAGAAGCTAGCATGAACTAACAGATCTTTTAGGGTACAACCTCTCTTAAAAGAAATCAAAGGTGAATGCCATACATTATTCAATTTGTATCTTCCTTCTCTCAAAAATGACCAGTAATATTTTATAACTGCTATAATGTCATCAGAGAGTACATTATATGATGTGACAAAATAAATTTTATTACACATTTGATTTAAGCCGAGGTGCTAGAGAGGTTTTGGTGTGTCTTAATAAAAGGAAAAATCTACTGGCTTTGTCGTTTGGATTAGATAAGTTTAGCCCCGTAATCAGAAACAATCCCAGGTAAATAATAAAAAAGAAAATAATAAAAGAAAAAAGAAAATATGTTTTAGCTTGCCCCATAAAATATAATACAGATGCAAAAGAAGTTAGACAAATTGTAAGTAAGAGTAAGTGAAAAACATAGGTAGTAATCCAACATTTATTAGTGAAAGAAGTGCTGATTTTAAAAAAATGATTATGATATTACAGGAGAATACAACTCTAGCAGTATGAAGAATCTATGTAAGGACATATCCCTGTAGATTTTGCATGTAGATGCATACATAAAGGTAACTCCATTTGGGTCACTGCTATGTATAGGAGCTTTAGTCCAAAATTTTGATGGTATAATAGTGAGAGGTTAGTTTGTATTGCAGTTTGTACATCTTGTGGATCATAAAGACCATTCATAACGTTTCAGCCAAGATTTTTGAACCTATTAATGGAATTAAAAATAGCTAGATAATGTTGCCTTTTTTCAACATTCACTTAAATATAGTAACTGCAAAACATGTACATTTTTTACTACAGGAGAAGTAGTCGAAAATTAACTGGATGGATATTAACTCTATTCTGGAAAATAATTAATTTGTCATATAAAATTAGATGCTGCTACACCCTCCTGGGATTGAACAACACTTTTAATATCAAATGTTTGTTGAGACCAAATTCTACTGGTTAATTTTAATGAAGGTAGGATTTATGTGCTTATAAAAATCTATGGTGTTTATGTACCTTATGATCTAAAGAAGTCTTAAAGTCTGTATTAAAAAAAAGGCAGTAAACTGTTATCCCTAGTGATATACAGTCTGTTTGTGTAGTACGTTTTTATTGGGGAGACATTCCCCTTTGACGTTACAAATTCTGAGGGAAGTACAACTCCTGAATGGTCTCTTAGACAAAGGACTTGTTTGTTGGACACACTTGTCATGCACTGCTCAGGAAACTAAAGGAAAGAAGAAAAACAATGCAGTTAGTGAAGCAGATGTCCTTCATGGATGCATCTGCAGTCATAACAAATGGGTTGTCCTGTCGTCAGGCAGCCCTTCGGTCGGCCGGATTCCAAAGTCTGGGTCCAGCTTCGGCTGATGTCGCACTCCACCCGACGTCATCTCTGCTGGTCTTCGGGTATAAAGGCATCAGCCGACGCCATTTTCCTCAGTCTTTCTTGCCGCGTGGCGCCCGAAGCAGAAGCTGTTCGCAAGTGCCGGTCGGTCAGATCCAGAGATTACTACTACCGAATACTACTTCGAAGACTTCTAAAAGCTAAGTACCCGTTGGGGACTCTTTCTTGCCTCAGCCGATGTCAGAAAAAGTCAATAACTGTTTAACTTGTGGGAAACAAATACCTCATAAAGATTTCCACTCTTACTGTTTGCCTTGCTTAGGCCCAGACCACGACGTAGCAGCCTGTTCGGCCTGTGCTTCCTTCAACCGACGAACGCTTAGGCGTCGGTCGGAGTTTGCTGAACAGTTTTTCGCTCAGATTTTGCGTACATTATGCCGTCGGATCCTCCGACTACCCAAATTGTTAAAAAACGCAAAGAAAAAGACCGACACTCGTGGTCCGCGGTTTCGGCCGAAACCACGGTTAAGCAAGCCGCGAGTGTCTCGGTTTCGGCCGAAACCGAGAAAACTGGTCAATCTTCAGCCGAATCCATGACTACTACTGAGGCTCCTGCTACCTTACCTGAATCAGCCTCAGAAATTTTGCCTACAACTGTGGTTCCTAGTGATTTATCAGACACCATCCCTTTGGATGTCTCTACCCCAGCACGTGGTGCTGCTAGGCCTCCTGCAGCCATGTCTATTAAGGCCTTTGCCAGGGCTAAAGCAGCCAAATCTGCTAAATCAGTGCCTGTTAAACCCCCCTCACACAGGCCTACTTCTAGTTCACAAATGCTTACTCTGGCAGAAGATTTAATATCCCTAATTAGGGGATCCCAATCTCACCCAGACAGGGCCTCTCAGCCCCCAGAAAAGAGACCTAGAGCAGAGCCCCGAGCCTGTGTCCTCTGATGATTCTGCGGATGACTCAGACATTACAGACCAGCCAGAGGCTCCTTTTTCCAATTATGAAGATTCCGATGCTGAAGAATCCATTCCAGCTGCCTCTCCACCAGAGGAATTCTCCTTTGGGGAAACCTTACATGCCATGAAAGAACAATTCCAATGGCAGGGACAAGATTTCTCAGATTCAAGAAAAAGGCTTAGGACTTTTCTGCACTTACCACAACACAGGCCCTTAGCTATACCTCCTGTTCTGCCTGTTGTGGACGATGCATTTAATGATGTCTGCACTGCACCTGACTCTTTACCTCCAGCCCCGGCCAAACCAGATAGATTTTACAGAGTGCCAGACACTCATCACCACCTATACAAGGCCCCACTTGCAGACCCCGAAACTATATCCCAGGGGCCTAAGGCAGTAGCCTCGACCACAGCAAAAAATCCTATTCCCTCTGAAAGGGAATCCAGGTCCTTAGAGAGATGGGGGAAAAAAGTCTACACCTCTGCTACACTCTCAGCTAGAGCTTTAAACTGTCAGTTTCACATGATCCAATACCAAGAGTTTATGCTTGATCAGTTAATTAAAAAGCTGTTCTCTGATGAATCTTTAGATAAGAAATATATATTAGAAATGGTGAATAACATCCAACAGGTTAGTAACCATTCCTTAAAATGTGGCTATGATGCACTGGAGGCTTCATTTAGATCAGCCATGACTGGCACAGTGATAAGAAGGCATGCATGGTTGAAAGAACAGGTCTTACCGGATCATGTTAAAGCAAAGCTATTAGATGCTCCTATGGATAAGGCTAGTCTATTTGGGGAACCTGCCCAGCAGGTAATGAAGAAAATGGAAGAAAAGGCAAAATCTGTACAAACAGTTAAAGATTTCTTACAGGTTCAGCACCCAAGGTTTAGCAGGAACTGGCCTGCCAAAAATTGGTCCTTTCCTGACTCCACAAGATCCCAAACGGGCAGGAATAGACGCTCTAGGAGCAGAAATCAATCCAGAGGAGGTGCCTACAGAGGACGACAGTGGTAAGGCAATAACCGAGGCACAGACACAACCACTGCCACTGCAACAGGACAATCACAGTGACTTGGCTCTGACTCCGCCTACCAGGGAGCAAATAGCAGCACCATTAGGCGGAAAGTTAGCCTTATTCTCGAAAAATTGGCACTATATCACAAAAGACAAGTGGATTTTGCAAACCATAGACCAAGGCTACCGGTTCCACTTCCACACCCTACCAGTAAAAAGAGGAATGCCAAACCTGCCTCCAAATCAAAAAATAGAAGCTCTGCAGCAGATAGCGGAATTAACAAAGATGAGAGCTGTGGAAAGAGTACCAATAACAGAACAGGGCAAAGGATTCTACTCCAGACTCTTCCTAGTGCCAAGAAAAGAGAAAAACTGGAGACCTATTCTCGACCTGTCCATCTTAAACACATACATCATTGTCCCAAAATTCAAAATGCTGACCATCCAGCAACTTCTTCCCATGCTGGGCAAGGAGTGTTGGCTGGTAACTCTAGATCTCAAGGAGGCATACCTGCACGTCCCCATTCGACCAATTTGCAGAAGATACCTCAGATTTCTTGCAGGATCAGAGCATTATCAATTCTCAGCATTGCCCTTTGGCTTATCTACTGCGCCCAGAGTATTCACAAAATGCCTGGCATCAGTAATCGCTCAATGCAGAGTACAGGGAATCCAAATTTATCCATACCTGGACGACTGCCTGTTACAAGCGGACAACAAAAGCAAGCTGACAACAGATTTACAAAGGGTCATTTACTTGCTACAAGCCCTGGGATACACAGTCAATTTACAAAAATCAAGGCTGATATCATCCCAAACAAGAACTTTCTTGGCGCGAATTGGACACAGTAAAACAAATGGCATTCCTAACTGCAGAAAAACAAAAGAGCTCCCTCTCTACTTCTTGGCATTAACAAAGCAGAACAAACTAACAGCAAGAAAAGTTCTGCAGGCCTTGGGCTTCATGGCATCATGCATAATCTTGGTCCCACATGCCAGACTGCATATGAGAAAGTTACAGTGGTACCTAAAGAATTTATGGTCTCAACACAGGCACAGCTTAGAAACAGAAATACCACTAATCCCATGCCTCAAACAGGAGTTCCTATGGTGGGCTCAAGCATGCCAGTCAAACCCAGGCTTACCCTTCCACAACTTTCGAGCAAGCCAAACCATCACAACGGACGCCTCAGACCTAGGATGGGGGGCGCACATGCTGGACAAATGCGTACAAGGACTGTGGACTCAGGACCAGCTGCACCTGCACATAAACCAAAAGAAATGCTGGCAGTAAAACTGGCAATCCAAAACTTCAGACCATTCCTCAAAGAAGGCCATTTGATGATAAGGACAGACAACACCACAGTCATGTGGTACATCAACAAACAGGAGGCACTCATTCATACCCCTATGCAGAATGACTTTGGACCTTTGGAATCTGGCTCTCAGCTACAACATCCAGTTACAGGCAATATTTGTACCGGAAAAGAGAACACCCTAGCAGACATTTTAAGCAGAACCACCTCGGATGCTCACGAATGGATGCTACACCCGGACATCTTCAAGGCCATCACAAAGAAATGGGAATGCCACAAATAGATCTATTCGCTTCCCCACTCAATCACCAGCTCAAAAATTCTGCACAAGGACATTCCACCCACTTGCATGGAAGGTGGACTCCTATCCTTCAGCTGGAAAGGCCTGACAGCATATGCATTTCCACCTCTTCCCTTGATGCACAAGGTACTACTGAAAATCAAAGAGGAACGTCCAAGGATAATTCTGATAGCTCGAACTGGCCAAGACAACACTGGTACCCATTGCTGAGGAGCATGTCTCGGGAGAAAATGTGGTCAATACCCTGATGCCTCTGATGTTAACTCAGAACAACTACAACATCATACATCCCAACCTAAAAACCTTGCAACTGACTGCCTGGAACATCACATAGCAGCAACTAACCCAGACCTTTCCCAAAGGGTTAAAGACATTATCCTTGAAGCCCACAGACCTTCAACAAGAAGGAACTATGCAGGAAAATGGAAAAGGTTCGTCATTTGGAGTACTGAAAGAGGAAAAGATGTGTCGAACATAGATATTGCTAACATTCTGGAGTACTTGGCAGAGCTTCTACATACAGGCCTGTCCTATTCCTCCATCAAGATACATGCATCAGCTATTTCAGCAGAATACAGCTTTGATCCGCCTGTCTTTTCACATCCTCTACTCAGGCAGTTCCTCAGAGGGATCAAGAATGTAAAACCTCCTAGGAAACCACCATTACCAGCATGGGACTTGAACTTTGTACTAGAAAAGTTGACACTCCCTCCGTTTGAACCAGCAGCAACAGCAGATCTACAACACCTGTCATGGAAAACTGCTTTCCTACTGGCTATTACTTCAGCAAGGAGGGTTCGCGAACTACAGGCCTTAATGGCAGTGCAACCCTTCCTAATCTTCCATCAAGATAGGGTGTCCATGAGAACTAATCCTACATTTATGCCTAAGGTGGTATCCAGAGTGTCTTTAAACCAGGCAATCCACCTACCTACCTTCTTTCCTAATCCACAAAACAGAGGTGAAAGAATGCTGCATACCTTGGATGTACATAGACAGTTACGCTACTACCTGGACAGAACCAAAAGTAACAGAAAAACTGACCAGCTTTTTGTAACCTATGCAACAGGAAGGGAAGGAAAAGCAATTTCCAAACAGACAATCTCCAAATGGATAGGAAATTGCATAAGATTCTGTTACTCCTACCATGGAAAACCAATTCCACAGAACATAAGACCTCATTCTACAAGGGCTACAGCCACTACCACAGCTTTCTTACGAGGAGTGGCAACCAAGGACATTATTGAGGCGGCTACTTGGTCCTCCGTGCATACATTTGCCAAGCATTATAATCTACCTCTATATTCTAGATCCCGAGCAGGGTTTGCCACTGCTGTACTGCAAGGGATCCTAACTGCACCATAATTGTTATCCCTCCTCCCCTAGTTTGGCTATGGTATTCTACCCATTTGTTATGACTGCAGATGCATCCATGAAGGACATAGTACAGTTTTGTACCTACCATAAATGTAGATGTCCGAACTGGATAGCATCTGCAGTCAGGATTACCCTCCTCCTTCCCTCTGTGGTACCCTAAGGGTATTTACCCTCCTAATAGCTAGCTGGGGGGGGGAGTCTCTTATGGTGTATTTGTTTTGTATATATGTACATACATGCTTATTTTTTGTGTTTGCCTTCTACTATTTTGGAAACATTGGCATTTATCCAAAATTTAGCTTTCCAAGAGGGCAATTGGCATCTGGGGCAAGAAACACTGAGGAAAATGGCGTCGGCTGATGCCTTTATACCCGAAGACCAGCAGAGATGACGTCGGGTGGAGTGCGACATCAGCCGGACCCAGACTTTGGAATCCGGCCGACCGAAGGGCTGCCTGACGACAGGACAACCCATTTGTTATGACTGCAGATGCTATCCAGTTCGGACATCTACATTTATGGTAGGTACAAAACTGTACTTTTTTTGCCCTCCTGTTTCCATATGTAGCAGACATCGCCCTACTAAGCAGTGGTCCTTATGCTGGAGATGAGGAAAAACTAAAGCATCCTAAAGATTTAAAAGGGTTTTTGAAAGAGAAATGGCAGGAAGAAGGTAAGGGAGGTCTGATATTCTCCATTGACTACCCCAGGAGGGAGCAACTGTAAAAACTCCACTCTTCTCCATTCCCCCCCAACTTCCAAAACCCCACCCTGGCCTTAGACTGTATTGGCATTCACCAAAAGCCACAAAAGAGAGGAGTCAGATGACCATGTTTTGCCAGAACATAAGAAAGGATACTTGGTTACTGGAAATTATCCATTGATAACAAGCTGCAGTTTTCAGCTATCTTAAAAATACAGGGTAGCCCTTTTATCCCAAGAGAGCTGAGGCACCTAGGGATCCTCTTCTCCAAGATTTTCTCAAGCAGGACCAAATAAAAAAGGACAAGGTTTTTACTCAAGACTGTTCCTGGTAACGAGAAGATGAGCCATCTACTTCAGTTTTGGATCTTTAAAGGCTCAGCAAGTTTCTAACAGTCTCCAAAATTGGAATGCTATGTCTGCAGGCCTTATTGTCTTTCCTGTCTCCCTAAGCCCTGATGGTGACTCTTGACCTAAAGGATGCCTACCTACACAGATCCAGCCACAAAAATAAAATGGGTGCTGCCATTACCAGTTTAAGTCCTTGATTTTTGGTTTGACTGTTGCACCTAGAGTTTTTGCAAAATCTCTGGCTTCTGTAATTGCTCACTGTATGTACAAAGGCATTAATATATACCCCCACCTGGCTGAATTCTTTATTCTAGCACAGTCCCAGAAGAGCTGCAGAACACCCTGAAATATTTCCTGAATTCCTAGGGGTTTACCTGAGTACCACACAATCCAGGGCTTTGCTCCCCAATGAGAAAGGAAACTCACTGACCACTTTCTTACAAAAGTTTGCAAAGAAAACATTGATATCTTTGGACTTATTGACAATCCTATGCTCCATGGCTTCATTCTTCTTGATGTTGCCTCTAGGAGGACTGCATATGAGGAGGTTACACTGTTTCCTGACAAATACTTGGGAGCAGTACAGCCGACTAGTGGATTGGTGTATCTCAATTATGTCCTTTATGAGGCAGAAACTGGAGTACTAGTCATCCCAAGTGCAAAAGAATGAGCAGGCTTCCTTCAGGCAGCTAACTCCATATGTGACGTTAACCATGGATGCTTCTCACACTGCCCGTTGGTTTCACATAGGGAACTTTAAAAGTGCAGGGCACCTGGAGTTTGAGGAAGAAGAGGCACATAACCATAATAAAAAGATGATAATGTCAGTGTTTGAAGGATATGAGTTTATTGTCCTTTGGCAACCTTTATTCAGAGTATGTGCTTAAAAATGGGATATGTTAGGGGGCTAAGTCCTAAGAAATCCTGCCTAACTAAACGGAGTAGGTTTTCCCTTTGGTGCCAAAGGAGGAACCAACATCCAGGTGAGGCAGAACGTATTCTGTTTCTGCAGTATTTTGTATTGGTTTTTGAGTTTTGATTAGGTTTAGCTAAGGCTTCTTTAAATATGCATCTTTCACAATGCCTATGCACTCTGTCTAGCACCAGTGAAACAAGTTATGAAGGGTGTTCTGTATCTCAGACTGTCTTAAGAAGTTGGTGGTCTTGAGTTGGGAACTAAACTTTTTTTTTTCCTGGAAGAATTGACTCTACCTTTTTTGTGATGGCAGTAAGTGTGTCCTCTCAAGTTCACCATTGGGAAGATGGGTCTCGTGTTGTCAGTTTTCTCATCTAGGAGGATTCCAGAACTCTTAAACACTGATGTGCAGAAAGGTGTTATTTTGTTTCTGCAAAGGTAGAGTTACTCTTATCACTAATTTCTATTTCTTGCCAAAGGTGGTGACAAAAGTGCCCTTGAATCAAGCCATTCAGCTTCCATTCTTATGCAATCCTCATATCAATGGGGAAAGACTCCTGCATTTCTTGCATGTATACAGACAGTTAGGATACTACCCAAACAGGACCAAGGGAACCAGAAACTTGGAACAGTTGTTTGTATCATGGGCCACAGAGAAAAAGCGATTATGAGTGCCAAAGCCGTTTGCAAATGACTTGCTCACTGCATAGCATTTTGTTAGAAAGCTCACGGTAAGCCTTTGCAGGGGAACATAAGGTCTCATTCTTCCTGTGGTACAGCTGCTGCCAGAACTTAGTGCCCATGTTCTTATGGCACTTAGGGTTGGATATGGTGTCCAGAACTAGGACTGCATTGGCCCTGCCATTCCAGCCCTCCACTGGATCTTTGCCAGTCTCCCTTCCTTTGGGATAGGATCATTTTGGGAATCTTCCCTTATGTAATGACTGCAAACATAATGACAGGGAGGTTAGGATGGAGACAGCATGGCAAATGGTTACTGAACCTGTGGCCTGGCATAGTGTCATTGTCAAGTGATTTATTATGAAAACACTTAACCTAGTCTGATCATACATCAGATATCAGTTGGTATTATAGTTTTATTGTTAAACTTAGAACCATGGATAGGAAACAGAAAATGTACCCCAGGACTTCCCCTATACCATTAATGGATAGAGGCAGCTGGTAAATGCTTTATCCCATACATATGTTTCCTTGCCTCCATCACCTCTGAGTACTTTTCTTCCCTCATTTCCATATCCAAAAAACCCCTATACCCTATTTTTTGTCTAGGTTTCTGTTGAATGGCTGCAGTTCTTATCTTGGCAGACTATAGGTGGGTAAATAGTATGATAGATTCATCCTGCAGGTGACATCCTAAGCTTGAGCCTTTATAGACCAAAAAAAAAGGAACTAAAGGTGGAGCAGGCAGAGGCTCCATTTGTACCAAGAACATGCAGATGTCTGAGGGAACGTAGCATCAGGCTAGGCAAAGTGGGAAAAGGATGCTCAGCTCTGAAAGTTAGGCTGAACTTTGGACTCAGTCTTTGCCAGAGACCCATTACATGGTTACTGCAGTAGTGGTCACACTTGAATATCTACTGTTGTGGTAATTACATACATAATTGTACTTTTCCTTTTGCATTGCTTGTTCATACATATGAAAGTCTCAGCAAGCAGATCTAAAGAAGTTTTTAATACACAGTTTATAAACCCGTTCTCTGCAGTTACTCAGACTGAAACTTAAGATTTGTATGTGTTCACTTTTTTCTCTCTTTCAGGCTTCTGTTTGTTTATTTATTTATTTATTATTTATTTTACATTTGTTGACCGGGAATGACTGACTGAGCCGAGGCCCTTTTTCAGCTGAGGCCCGGGGAGAAAAGCTCCAGTACATACAAGTATAACATTAAGTACATTAGTACAGATTTTATACAAGTCGAATACAGCTAAATTGTATACAGATAACAATTGGTTGTACATATATTAGTTAAGCAGAAGAGAATATAAAGTACAAAAATCAGCTGTTTTTTTTTTTTTTTTTTTTTTATCAAATCAGACCAGTAGTTATGTGAGTATTACAGAGAGAAGTACATAGATTGAGGAAAAGTTGAGAATGGAAAGTTTTCAAGGAGAGTTTGAGCATTGGCAGATCCATTTCTTATTGAAATATTCCTTTAGTGTTAGTTTAAACTGTTTGGGATGTACCTTTGTTCGAATCTCGAGGGGAGGTTTGTTCCATTCAATAGAGGGGTGGTAGCTATATATGTTTTGTCCTGCTTTAGATTTTTGCTTCTAGAATTTTATAAGGTCTTGGGAATAGCTCCGGAGGTTTCTTGTAGGAGCATAGTGGGAGATAATGGAGTGTAAGGCTGGACAGAAAGATGGCTGATATAGGATTGCGTGTATGGTTTGGAGCTGAGAGAGAAGGAGGAGTTGGGGCAGTTCGAGCCAGTTTAAATATCTTAGTGAGAGACAGTGGTGAGATCTGTAGGGTTGTTGGGTTGCAAATCTAGCTACTTTGTGATATGTAACCTGAAGTCTAGCAATGGGAGAGGAGTTGAGGTTAGTAAGAATTTGAGAGCAATA
This sequence comes from Protopterus annectens, assembly GCF_019279795.1. Lineage (NCBI taxonomy): Eukaryota > Metazoa > Chordata > Ceratodontiformes > Protopteridae > Protopterus > Protopterus annectens. The sequence goes on from NC_056744.1 coordinate 10,517,837, forward strand.
TGTTAAGCAGGGAAGAAGATAGGCATGAGTGAGAACTATTCTGGCTTCCTGAGTAAGAAATTTGTTATTTCTATACAGTAGACCGAGCTTAAGGTGGGTTTTTCCTGATACTATTATTTATGTGGAGATCAAATTTTAGTTGATTATCGATTGTAATACCAAGGAGTTTTGAGCTTGATTCGGCTACAGTTGGTGTCCTATTGAGTGACTGGATAGCAAAGGAGGTATTGATGTGGTTAGCTGTTTTAAGGAGGAAGAGTAGGAGTTTTGTTTTTTTAGGGTTTAGGATGAGTTGATTGTTGGAGAGCCATGTTTCTACAGAGTTAAAGGATGACTTGGTAGCTGTTAAGAGTTCTGAGTGAGGGTTAGTTATAGTTATAACTGTAGAATCATCAGCATATTGTATAACAGAGGAGTGTGGGCAGGATGTATAGAGCAAGTTTGTGAAGATGTTGAAAAGAAATGGCCCTAAAATGGATCCTTGAGGGACTCCCATTTGTATTTGTAGTGGAGTTGATAGAGCAGTATCCCATTTTACAGATTGGAATCTCTCTCTAAGATAGCTTTCAAACCATGCCTCTGTATCAGGAGAGAAAGTGAGGTTGGATAGTTTGCTTGCTTAGTAGTAGAGAGTGAGAGACAGTATCAATGGCCTTAGAGAGGTCAAGGAAGAGACAGGAGATAAGGTTATGATCATCTCTGGCCAAGGAAATAGTATTAAGAAAGGATAGGAGTGACGTATAGGTACTATGCTTTGGTCAAAAACCATGTTGAGTAGGTGTAAGTAGGTTTTCCTAGGAAAGATGATCCATGACTTGAGTATGAATGCACTTTTCAAGAACCTTAGATAGAGGGGAGAGGATGGCAATAGGTCTAAAGTTAGAGATTTCAGTGGAGTTAACTCCTTTGTGGATAGGTATGGTATAGAAGTGTTTCCAGATGGAAGGTACTTTAGATTCTAAGATGGAGCGGTTTATGAGGTTTATGAGGATAGGGATAGGATAGGCAAGTGAGTGGGCAGCTGACTGGAGAAAGTATGATGGGATGTTATATGTAGATACAGAGCAGGGTTTAAGTTTGGAGAGTTAGGTACAGATGTGGGTTGTGGGGATGGGATTGAAAGAAGATTTTAGTAGTTGTAGAAGAGAAAGCTGGGTTTGTGGGGTTCTTTGTGTTGGAGCTGTTTGAGTTAAATGGATTGGATATTGATTCAACAAAGTAAGTGTTGAAGGTGTTTTTGTGTCTACTGGTGTCTTTTTTGGGGTAGGGTTGGGTGAGGCAGGGTTTCCCGGATGGAGCATTTGATTGATTGTGTGCCAGAATTTTTTTGGATCTGATTTTAGTGTTGAAGGGGGGGGGTTATAGTAGAATTCTTTTTTGTCTTTGTTGATTAGTCTTTTAACAGGTTTCTTTGTTGTTTGTATCTTTGTAGATCATAGGGATTTTTTTGTTTGAAGCCATTTTTTCCAGGACTTATCTCTAGACTTCATGAGAGTTCTTGTGTTTTTTGTTAGCCAAGGGGATATTTTAGCTTTTGTCCCGATTTTACAAGGTGGGGCTAGTGAGTTAATGATATCCAGAAAAGTAGAGTTGAAGGCAATGATAGCCTCATCTAAAGGAAGCTGAGTGAGGAAGTCCCAGTTTACTCTAGATATTAGAGTGTTAAATATTTCCGGGTTGAAATTGGAGAGATTATGCCTGGTAAAAAATTTGTGTGGTTTTGGGAGGTGACTAGTATATCTTAGCACTTTTATAGGTAACTGGTCACTCAGGGAATCAGGAAGAGTTTCAGGATTGTGATATTTGGATGGCGCTAAGACAAGTATCCAATCTATGAGGGTATTTGTAGTGTGGGTGTTGTAAGAGTGTGTTGGCTTAGTAATTAGTTGGGTAAATCCATATAGATTAATATTGTGCGTGGATCCAGGGTTATTAAGGGTTAGCCAATTGATGTTCATGTCACCAAGAAGGATTGTTTCATTTGGGATATTTAGGGAAAAATAGGAGAGAATGTTTTCCAGTATTGGAATATTATCACCTGGTGGAATGTAGGTGGCTACTGTAGTGATTGTAGTGTAGTTGTTTAGTTTAAAGTTAACTGCCAGTATTTCTGCTGGGGAGAAAGATGGCTTTGGATTTGTGATGAGAGAAATAGTGAGATTACTAGAATAGACTATGGCAACCCCCCACCCTTTTTGTTCATTCGGTCTAGGCGAATCATGTTATAGCCGGGGGGGGGATATCTTTATCTAGGTTGTGTGGTTTAAGCCAGGTTTCTGTTACCACAATGACATCAGGGGTATGATTTGCTATCCAAGCATGGAACTGACTAAGTTTGTTGAGAATGCTTCTGGTATTAATAGAATAGAAGGAGATTTGTTTTAGGGTAGTAGTTAGAGGAGCTGAGGTGGGAGGGATGTTTGGATTAGAGGTAAGGTTTGGGTTTGGACCTGGGTTTGGATGAATATCACCTGCTATAAGTATAGTGGTGGGGAAACTTTTGGATTTTGGTATGAGTGGGTAGTATCTAATAAGCTTTGTCTTGTTTTTTGGAGTTAGGGAGTAAGAAGTCGGTGTTTTTATTTTAGGGACTAGAATGTTTAAGGGTAGGAAAGAGAGAGAGAGATGATGAAGTCAATTTTTGAGTTAGGTCGATCATTTGGGAGTGGGTTGGTGGGGTGTTTATGGAAGGAGGGTAATGGTGCATGGGGTGCAGTGAGGTGATGTAAAGATTAGTTGAAATAGTAGAAGGTTGATGAGCATTAAGGTATACATAGTGGGAGATCAGATATAGGAAAGAGCATAGAATGGAGTTTGATTGAGAAAAGGGGGAAAAAGTAGGTGTGGTGGAAGTGAGAGGGGGTAGAGGTAGGTTTAGGAGGTAGCTGTGTACAAGAGGTTGGTACATATAGGGTTTAGTTAATGAATGAGGTGGAAGAGGGTGAGAGTTGGGGAGGAGAAAGTATGATAGTAGGATGGTGTGGTGTAGGAGTGGGAGTGGTCTAAAAAAAACCTGAGGGAGATTTGATTGGTAGTTGTATGGGGGGGGGTGCATTTCTGCAACAAGTATCGGAGCACTGGGGCTGAGTGGAATTTGGAGGCAGGGAGGGGAGCGGGGTGAGCCCGTAGGGCGAATGGAGCGGGGATACAGCAAATGAAGAGAGTGCAGCAGAAAAAGTATCAGCAGCTGTAGTACAATACTATGGTAAGTGGGTAATATAATGAAAAACTGTGAATATGTAAACCCCTAAGTATATTACTTAACACCGACCCAAAACCAGGGTCCCAAAAACTTATAATTGGTTCCTGTGCCTGTGTATAATACCTAGCAACTAACCATTACTGCCTCAGTATAAGATATAAAATATATCCTACCAACACCAAGTCAAAAAACAATGACTAGCCCAATGGAAGTAAAGCTAGATTGGTGAAATGGCTGAACCAAAGTTCTGGACTAAATGTTAAAGCCCAAATGTGGAATACGTATTGCACCCTTTGTTAAGTCAGTTGACAGTTCCAACCCCAAAACCAGATCTTTTAAACAAACAACACAAAGGTAAAAAATATTAGCACATTACAATCACCCAGTCTACATAGCAGCAAGTCCACATCGTTTTGCCAAACCCATTTCAAGTTCTTAGGCCAAAAAGAAAAAAAATATTTCTTCAATGTTCAAAAGACCCCAAGCCAGAGTCCACAAATGTCCAACCAGATACAAAATTTGTATGAAACGCCAGTCCAAACTGTTTATAGAATAGGGCACCCAAACGAATAATGCAGAATCCAACCACCAGTATTATTCATCCAAACAATTATCGCTGACAACTCTCTTCACAAAGTCAGTCAGACCAAAAATATATATATATATGGAAGCAAATCCAGTACCTGGTAAAAAGCCATGACAGGACCCTCTTTCCATAGAAATAAAGCATATTCCCAACCTTGCAAAGGTCTACGTGACCCTGAAATGCTTCCAATATATCAGTTGTAGAAAATGGCACCCACTGTTGTCCGTTCAAACTGTCGTAGCTAACAACTTTCTTCAATAAAGACAGTCAAGCCCAAAGAGGTACATAAATCCAATATTTGGTATGGAACTAGTGCAGGACCCTTCTACTATGAAAATAAAACTATTGCCAACTTTACAAAGTTTACATATCCAGTACCTGGTAAAGAGCCATGACAGGACCCTCTTTCGATAGAAATAAAGGTATTCCCAACCTTGCAAAGGTGTACACGACTCTGAAATGCTTCCGATATGTCAGTTGTAGAAAATGGCGCCCAATGTTGTCCGTTCAAACTGTCGTAACTAACAACTTTCTCCAATAAAGACAATACTAATAGGAACTAAGTACAAAAGTGTTATTATGAACTGGCTTAATACAATGTAATTACGGTCTAAACCAAGATGCTAAGATGGAATTATCACACTATACAATTACCAAGATTCAAACCCTTTCAAATCCAGTTCAAAAGCAACTAAATAATAATCACCATAACATTTCAAAATGGTGATTTCACAGAGACAATAATGGCATTAGCCTGCATATATAGTTAAATCCTCAAAATATTAACAGTCAGCTGTTGTAGCATACTAATGTACATAACTAGGTATATATATAATTCTTAATTATAATTGCAAGTCCACATATGCATAACATTGTTATCCAAAAAAATTGTCTAATTATCAACAGACAATCTTGTATAATGACAAATCCATTGCAGTAACAATATGCCATGTCTCAACCACTACAGTTATTAGTTATGAAATTTCATCCTCAATATAGTTCTAAATTTTGAAGATTCAGTACTTCCACACCATTAGTTAAGATTACACACCAACAGTCTATCCACACTGAACTTCATTAAATATAATGGCCGTTGATACCTGCCGGTAATAAATATCGTACCAAAAAAATCACAGGCCCCAAACTAGCCCGTGCAAATCTCACTATTTGGACCAAATATGTTTTTATCTAGCTGTGAATCAGCCACCATATGAAATCGCTTTATTGGAATACACCCAAAAGGTACATGATGAGTAAACACTCAACAGTTAAACGGATTTGGACCCAAGACAAAAAAAAATAAATGCTGCAATGATCGCAAATGCATACCATACCATTCTGTCTTGGAAAACACGTGAATGGCAATAGCAACCAGTCCAAGTCCCGTTATTTTCATCAAAAACGTTTCTGTCCAGCTGGCTGTAAATCAATCACCATATGTTGTTACTTTGTTGATGTAAACCCAATAATTCCATACTGGGTAAACACTCCATAATGGAACAGATTAAAGCCCAAACACGTAAACGCTGCAGTAGTCGCAAATCCATACCATAAAAGTCCACCTAGATATGTTGAAAGGACATCCGGACGAAAAAAGTATTTTCTGTTACCTATTGTATCCTGTATGAGAATGTTGTAGAATGCCAACAAAACAGAGGTGGGATAATTGTAATTTATTTATTTATTTATTTTGCTTTGTCTTTTGATCAAGTAGGTGTCAAGCTTTTGCTATGAATTCTTATGGAAACCATTAGTGTAGTTTATTAGTATACTAGTATATCTTGGTGTGTTCACCTTCCATTGTTTTCTTCCTTGCGCTGTTTTAATCTTTTTGCTATTATACCTGCTTTCATTGTCCTGGCATCCTGTGAAATCTTACTCTGATTTTCAAAGCAAATACTGTCATACTAGGTAATGATACTATTACTTGTGTATAAAAATAATTTATTTTCCCATTCTTTAAATTCTAGTTAGTTCCTTTTCCCATCTGAGTTTACATATAATATTACACATTTCTAATCGTATAAACAAGTTGTGATTTATTCAGAGAGATTTCTTCTATAGTAATCCTACTATCAATAAATCAAATTTAAGATGGTAGTCTACAGAGCTGTGTGCCTTCTTTCCTGTTGTCTGCATCACTTAGTGTATGTATGTTGCAGTATATAAATAGACAAGCATGCAACTGTGGATTAAACTGGAAATGTGTTATTATTATTATGTTAAATACTAACCTTGTCTAGTTTTCATGGAACCCTAAATCCTGTCTTTCTTTAAAACATAATAGGTTTATTTTGGCTGGTACACAAATCCTATTTCTGGAAGTATTTACATCTCCATGTAAAATTCTATTGCCCCCCCCCCCCCCCCCCCACACACACACACACACACACACTCTTTGTATTTTATTTTGGGCATCTGTTACTGTTTTTAGCTCTCATTTCCAGATTTATTTCCTGATCACTCAGTGTTACTGTTCCATTCAGTAACTTCTGTATTGGATTTGCCCTGGTAAACCAGTCTCCTGTCATGGATTATTAAAGTTAAATTTCATCTTATCATAATTAGCTTGTGCGCTATAGAAGTATTTTAGTACAGGGTAATAAAGTGTCTATTCTGCCCTTTTGTTCTTGTGTTCCATATTGTCGCTTTAATTTCTTCTTATTAGTAATCCTTAGGTTGTGTTTGCATCATTATCATTGTAGCCTTGATTGCCAGGCAAGTAAGGATCCAAAATGGGTAAAATGTCTCCCCTTTTAGAGAAAACGTCTGTCATCATTTACATTGTGTTGAACACGGGCTATAATTCACATAAACTCACATTGGTACACTCTGCCCCCAGGTTTTAATTATTTGGTATTCCTCATTTCACATTCTCTTTTTGCGATCTTGGTAGAGATGGGATTGGTCAGCTGCATACCAAAGCCCACATTAGGAAGTAACATCACTGCACTCAGCCTGGAACCTTTAACCTACAATCTTCACTGTAGTCTGAGACAAACGGCAGGTTATGCATGAAAACTGTTGTCACCCTTGTAAAACATAAAGTGTTCTCCACATACTTAAAATGCATGCATTTATTGTTCTGACAGATTTTTTTCCTGTTAGTGCATTTGCACATTATCAAATCACTAACCTCCAGAAAATGAACCTTTTTTTATGATCAGGTTGTCTTGAAGACCTGAGTAGCAGTATTGTTAATCATTTTCTAGTTTCCTTTGTTGTTTAACCATTATACCAGTATGACTGCCTGGGTCTACTTCAATTTGTTGAAAAACCTGTTTGTCGAATACCTTTTTATCAAACCGTGTTCATCGAAACCTTAATCCATTGCATGTTTATTTAAGCGAAATTTTCCCAGGGGGAAAAAAACACTTGGCCATCATCCGGAATTTGCCCTTTTTCTCTCTATAGTGCAATCTCAGAGTTGGCACTGGGTGGGTTTTAAATTTCGTGAATTTTGTGACTCTTATTTGGTTGGCCGAGCATTTTTTCCCAGGAAAAAATTTTGAGAAAAAGTGAAGCAGACCCGATTGTCTAGCCCTCCCAACTCTCCATTAGCCTTTTAGTGTCTACATACATCTGAAATGGGTCATGTGCTTAAGAGAACATTTGCATTGTACTTTCTGTGACAGGTACTTCCTTGCAGTTGATAAGGATGCATTAGTTTTATTTTGTGTGGCGAGTCCAGTGGAACATTCCTTGTCTCCTTTGCAGAAGAGTGCATTCAAGAGTCCACTGATCAGTGTCAAACTGGTGGCTGTGCTGCTGGCTGCAGATACTTGGGGAATGTGTTTTTTTAAAGGAGGGGGTGGTCCATACTGCTAAGTGGTGACTCAAAGAAATGAGTATAAACCCCTCTGTACATACATTCCCTTGGGACCCTACTAGTGGCATATGACAGGAATACAGTGTTTTTCTGGGAGAAATGCAAGAGTCCATGGGTGTGGTGTGCAATATTGTAAGCCTGCAAAAGTCGCTGTCTGTAGCAAGGCGTGAATGCTTCTTTAGCAGTTGAATTGGTAGAGCAGTTACCATCCAGTGGCAGAAGGTTGTGATAGTTGTAGTTCTGCTGTTTAAAGAAGGGGACTCAGTGATATGGTGGGGCTGTAGACAACATCTTTATCTGAAGACCCCATTAGTTACAAATTGCCATAATGAACACGTCTGTTATTGGTGACAGGCTTTAACCAAATTCACTGTAGAGTAGAGAAACTTGTAGTTAGTGTTCTGTCACGGTGTTATGACTTAGCTGTTATATCACCATATGTGGTGTACAAAGTGCTGGTCTGTATCTTCATTATCCTGGCAAATGGTTTCACGCCTAAAAAAAAACCTTCATAAAATTTGATGTTATGTTGTCCATCTCGCCTTCCTTCTTTCTGGTTGGGTTTGGATTCGATCTCGGCTCCAACTCGGCCACTTCTAAAGCTCGAAGAGTCCTTACTGGCTCAAGGTAACCCCTTATCCCAGCATGCTTAGCGGTAGCTACCCAGATCTCGTTTGCCGCTTGCAGTGTTGAGATTGTCTTCTGCTGGCTCAGGCTAAGTCGTGAATTTTTTTCTCTCAGAATTATTTGTTTAGGCTAAATTGCCTTAGAGTTTTCCCTTCTTTATCACCCCTATCCTTGTTACTGTTGTTTTTTGCTCTTGTTAGGCTGTCATTTTCTCTCAGGCATTTGTCTGTGTGTTGTCGGCGGCCCGTTTTTTTTCATGAGGGTTGTTGTCTTGTCCCTTTATCTCTCTTTGCTACTTAGGGAGAAGCTGTTTTAGTTAGAGGCTTTCTCCCTTTGGGAGCAGTAGCCGTTTTAACTTAGAGGCGACCCCCTCCCCTTCTTCCCTTCTTTTCTTTCTTCAAAAAAAATACAAAAAAAAAAAAACACTCTTTCTGTTGTTACTTCCTTCGTCTTTGTAATGTCTAAAGAACCTAATAAGCAGTCAGGATTTAAGAAATGTGACTCGTGTTGCCAAAAAATGTCCCTTACGGACGGGCACACGAGTTGTGTTTATTGTTTAGGCACGGTCCACCTGCAGGACTCGTGCTCTGTTTGCCATACCTTTAGTGCAAGGGTTTTGCAGGAGAGGCACAACAAACTTATTTTGAGAGGATTATTAAAACCTCAGGTTGAAGTTCCATTGGATATTCCGCCTTCAAAAAAATCCGATGACAAACAGGCATCTTCGTCAGCTCCACCTTAGGTGCCAACAAAGTCAAAATCTTCTGATCCTTCGGAGCAGATTGTTGGCATTGAAGAGTCTTTTTCTCCAGCGGCTCCATCTGTGACTTCGAAGCCGTCCCGGACTAAAAAGAGATCGAGATCTCCTTCTTTGGACCTGGTGAGATCTGTGCCTCAGTCTCCACTTTTGCAGTCAGTGGCAGGTAGTCACCGGTCCTTGGCCCACTCCTCTTGATCATCCAGGAGTTTATCAGATGATTATGCGGGGAGAGTGGTGAAGAGGCTGCTCCAGACATGGGTATTTGCTCAGTTGTTGTCAGGCCCAGCCCAGAAAGAAGTGGCGCCGTTGTCCGAACCAGTCCCTGTCGCTATTCCTTCTCTGACTGCGTCCATTTTGAAGCCGGAGTGCATGGAAGTAGTAGTGGTGGAACCATCGGTTCCAACAACCCTTGCCTTGTCGGCTCCGTCGAGGCATCTGGGCGCCGAGACTCTCTCGTCGGCTCCAAGGGTGGAAGTGGCATCGGACCCTTGTCCAACCCCACTCTCCCTGTCGGAGCCTCGGTGCAGGTGAGTTTGGGTCCCACATCTGCCTCGGAGCCATCACCTTCAGTGCGGAGGAGGTCTTCAGGTTTCTCGGAGCTGGAGCCTCCCTCTGTTCCAGATCACGGTGCCTTCGAGGTGATGAGGAGTGTGCTGTCCACCGAGACAGCCCCACCCTCAGCTCCATTGGCTCCGTCCCCATCGATACTGGTGTCTGCCTCGGATCCTTCTCTCCATCCCAAGCGTAGGGAACTGATGCCCCAGGACCCCTCACAGGGCAACCCCTCTTCTTCTGAGACCTTCCCTGAGCATGCCTCAGAGGAGGTTCCCAGGAAGAAAAAATGTAAGAGGAAACATGTTGACTCCCTTAAGTCCATCACCTCTGACATAGACTTGGATGACTTGGAAGGGTCCCCACAGTCCCCCTCTGAAGATGTCTCATTTTCAGACATCCTGGAGATCCTTAGGCAGAGGGGAAACTGGAAGTCCCTTGCCCCTTCTGAGAACAAGTCCGTGTACCTGGACGCATTTGGTTCCCAACCTTCTACCTCCTGGGTGTGTCTGCCTTTCCAACCCACTTTTGTCTGTAGTGAGTCAAAAGGAGTGGAGTGCTCCAGAAACCATGGAGCCCGTTCCGAGAAGGCCTAACAAATTCATGACCGCACCAGAGGGCAAGAGCTTTCCTCACTAAAGGCATGCCAGTTGATGCTATGGTGGTGGCAGCAGCCACCAAGAAGGAACTCGCGGAGACTTCCTCTTCTATCCATCCGCCAAACAAGGAGTCTAGAGCCATGGATAGATATAGGAAGCTTATTTTCTCTTTAGCGTCCTTTACTCTTTGGTCACTGAACTATTTGACACATTTCACAAGACTTCAGAGGGATCTCCTTAAAGAGCTGGGAGATACCCTCCATGATCCTTCAGCTGAGGGAGCGGCTTCCAAGTCGGCTAACCAGCTAGCGACCCTAACCTCCATTGTTAACTCCTCCATGCGCTTGATTTCTTACACAGCAGATGGAGCGAGTAGGGCTGCAGGCACAGGAGTGGCTCTTCTCAGTCATTCCTGGATGCGCCTTTGTCAATTTGCAGAGCCTTTCAAGTCCTCCTTTACAAATGCCTCCTTTGACGGCTAGGCATTGTTCGGGCCGCAAGTCCAAGAGACTCTTACCAGGAGTGAGCGAGATGGCAAAACACTCTCTGCCGTAGGAGTCCATTTTTCCACTCCATCCCAGCCTTATCCCAAAGGCCAAAAAGTGGCAAAATGTGGTTCAGTAAATCCCAGGGAGCTTCACCAGACACTTGTGGAGATAATTCCCCCAGAGGCAGAGGGGGAAATAGTAACGTCCTCGTGGCAGGGGGGGTCCGCAACAGGGCATCAGGGATACGTTCTCTGCAAGGCCCTTTCAGAATGCCTGAAGGATTGCCCGGCTGTTCACCTCTGGAGGCAGTGTGGGGCAGAATATTACTGTACCCAAGAGCCTGGCAAGATATAACAGAAGATGCTTGGGTACGGTGCATAATATCCAGGGGTTACAAAATTCCCTTCTCCCAAACACCCCCAAGAAGTCAAAAATCATCAATCCCAGGTGTTCCACCCAATCTTCGGGATCAAGCAGCCTTAGAAGTAAAACCTTTGCTGCAAAAAGAGCCATTCAGGAAGTCCTAGCAGACCAGATAGAATCTGGAACTTACTCACGGTTCTTTTTAGTTCCAAAGAAGATGGAACTGGAGACCTATCTTGGATCTTAGCAAGTTAAACAGGTCAGTAAAGAAGACAAAGTTCTGGATGGCGACACTGCAGTCCATTCTACCCTTTTTGGGTCAGGATGATTGGATGTGTTCTATCGATCTCCAGGACACGTACTACCATATAAAAATGGACAGGCAGTCCAGGAGACATTTATGCTTCCGGCTGGGAGCCAGTCATTACCAGTACAGAGCTCTGCCCTTTGGTCTCACCACAGCCCCCCAGGGTGTTCACCAAATGCATGGCAGTTGTGACGGCTCACCTGAGACATTTGGGATTCCAGGTGTTTCCTTATCTAGACGACTGGCTCCTCACTGCCACCACCGGGCATCATTCACACTTGTGCATGCCTAGGAATCACAATAAATTATGAAAAATCTGCCTTGTTGCCCTCTCAGTGTATTACTTTCATAGACGCTCAACTAAATACAAGAGACATGATAGCCAAGCTTCCACAAGAAAGGGGTGCTTGCCATTCGAGGTCAGGTCTGTCTCCTCTTGTCAAAGTCAAAGGTTTAGGCTCGGTTAATCCTAAAGGTGTTGGGTTTGATGGCGGCTGCCATTACTCTAGTTCCGTTAGCTCATTACCATATGAGGATTTTGCAGTGGTTCCTCTTCACTCATTGTTGTTATCAGAATTTACCAATGTCACACATGATCTTAATCACGGATGCTTGCAAGAAAGATCTACAGTGGTGGCTCCACTCTCCCCTAGTCACTCTAGGCAGAAGGAAAATGGACAGAGTACTGAGTTCACTCTAACAACCACACAAAAGTACCAAAATAGTAAAATAAAGAAGTTGCAGAGTTCCACGACAGATTTACCTTTTATTTATACAAAAAGAGAGTAAGCGCTTTCGCAATCTACCCAGATCGCTTCTTCAGACTGTATTACAATGTCATCTTATCTAACCAAGCATTTTAAACCTTCAGTCATTACCACATTGCAGTTAATTAATCACAATTACCTAATTAAAACATGGGAGTGGTTCCCTTTCAATAAAAACTTTTTAAAAATCCAAAACTTCTTACTTTGCCATTCTTTTGTATCAGCTTATATCTAAACAAGATAAACAGCTCAGTATATATGATACAATAGAAATATAAAATGTTAATAAAAATATTAGCAAAACATTACCTATGCAAATGCATGTATATATATATATATATATATATATATGTGCATATTATTATAATGTAGGCCTAAGTAAGCTAGATCACAACCATTTGGCAGACAAAATTCTTAATTTCATTTAATATACTTGAATTCATTATAAATCTAGACATAAAACAAAGGCAACATATATAATAAGGCATGGATATACTTAAATATCATATTAAAAACATAAATAAACATTTAGTGCTTCAGATGTCGTGCTTTAAGGAAGGGTTTAAGTGATACTGCATCATTTATTCCTGGATGTTTATCTGCATTTAATTTTATAATCCACTTCTGTTCTAGTTCTTCAGTTTTATTTTTTAAATCACCTCCTCTAGGGCCTTTCTTAACTACCTCAAGCACAAAGAATTTAAAATTATGATATTTCCCTTATTTTTGAATATGTTTGGCTATAGCATTAGTTTCTTTACCTGTCGCAATGTCTCTCATATGTTCTACAATACGTTCTTTTAGCATCCTATTCGTTTTACCTATATAGTATGCTTTGCATATTTGACAAAAACTGAAATATACTATGTCAGTAGTTCTACAGTTTGCATATATATTTGCTTCTATTTTAAATTTACTCACTGGATGAAAAAAGGTAGTGCAGGAAAAAATATATCTGCATGCTATACATTTTCTACAGGGCTAAGTACCTTTCCTCTGTGATGTAACTTTATGCATAGTATGATGTGATTTCTAGCATAGCTGCCTTTTTAAAGACTTATGTTCAATTCCACCCAGAAGGAAAAGTCGCTGTTAAACAATAATACAACCTTTATTGAAAGCTCATAACACACATAGACTTCGTAACAGCAACGTTACTAAACGAAAAATAATACATTTCCAGCAATAAACTAAAAGGAGAGTTCAGCGTGTTACTGATCAAGCGCTTTCATCCACCATACTGTGGATTTCATCAGGATCAATTAATCAATTAACTAAACCTTTTAAAATCATTTTTGGCGCCAAACTCCATTCAAACAATACATAGTAAGTGTCTATATATAATATAATATAATATAATACATAATAAATGCACATTACAATCAAACTATACTTTCAAAACATTTTTTATATATATATTTTTATACATATTTACTTTTTTACTTTTTTTTTTACATTGTTCTATATAATACTTTTACATTTTTACATACACAGTTACATATATTAAATATTTGATATATATTTCCTATACATTGTATATATGTATACCTTTTTACGTATAGATTACACATATATACATCTTCATTAATTAACTTCAGATTGAAGTTATATTTTTTATATTTATTGTTTTTTAGAAAACATTTCTTCTTTTAATTAGTGATCGGGCACTTTGTTTTAAAGCATACCCCCAGTGAAGCCTGAATGAATAGAACATATGTAATGTAACACAATGAGGCAAAGAACATTTTAGTGTTTTTAGTTTGCATTAGTCAAACAGTTTTTGAAATTGATTAATTGATCCTGATGAAATCCACAGTATGGTGGATGAAAGCGCTTGATCAGTAACACGCTGATCTCTCCTTTTAGTTTATTGCTGGAAATTTATTATTTTTCATTTAGTAACGTTGCTGTTACAAAGTCTGTGTGTGTTATGAGCTTTCAATAAAGGTCGTATTATTGTTTAACAGCGACTTTTCCTTCTGGGTGGAATTGAACGCAAGTCTTTAAAAAGGCAGCTGTGCTATAAATCACATCATACTATGCATGAAGTTACATCACAGAGGAAAGGTACTTAGCCCTGTAGAAAATGTATAGCATGCAGATATATTTTTTCCTGCACTACCTTTTTTCATCCAGTGAGTAAATTTAAAATAGAAGTAAATATGTATGCAAACTGTAGAACTACTGACATAGTATATTTCAGTTTTTGTCAAATATGCAAAGCATACTATATAGGTAAAACGAATAGGATGCTAAAAGAACGTATTGTAGAACATATGAGAGACACTGTGACAGGTAAAGAAACTAATGCTCTAGCCAAACATATTCAAAAAGAAGGGAAAGATCATAATTTTAAATTCTTTGTGCTTGAGGTAGTTAAGAAAGGCCCTAGAGGAGGTGATATAAAAAATAAAACTGAAGAACTAGAACAGAAGTGGATTATAAAATTAAATGCAGATAAACATCCAGGAATAAATGATGCAGTATCACTTAAACCCTTCCTTAAAGCATGACATTTGAAGCACTAAATGTTTATTTATGTTTTTAATATGATATTTAAGTATATCCATGCCTTATTATATAATATGTTGCCTTTGCTTTATGTCTATATTTATAATGAATTCAAGTATATTAAATGAAATTAAGAATTTTGTCTACCAAATGGTTGTGATCTAGCTTAGTTAGGCCTATATTATAATAATATGCACATATATATACATGCATTTTCATAGGTAATGTTTTGCTAATATTTTTTATTAACATTTTATGTTTCTATTGTATCATATATACTGAGCTGTTTTTTATAAGTATCTTGTTTAGATATAAGCTGATACAAAAGAATGGCAAAGTAAGAAGTTTGGGATTTTTAAAAAGTTTTTATTGAAAGGGAACCACTCCCATGTTTTAATTAGGTAATTGTGATTAATTAACTGCAATGTGGTAATGACTGAAGATTTAAAATGCTTGGTTAGATAAGATGACATTGTAATACAGTCTGAAGAAGCGATCTGGGTAGATCGCGAAAGCGCTTACTCTCTTGTTGTATAAATAAAAGGTAAATCTGTCGTGGAACTCTGCAACTTCTTTATTTCACTCTAGGCAGACCCTTTGTAGCCCCTCATCCGGTAGCCGCAGTTACCACGGACACTTCCCAGAGAGGGTGGGGGGGCATTATATGGGACATACAGTCCGAGGAACTTGGCAACCTCACGAGTACCATTTGCACATCAGTGTCCTGGAGATGAGAGCGGTGTTATTAGCATTGCAAGCACTTCACGACTCACTTCCTTTGGGCTGTATAGCAATTCAGATAGACAACATGTCAGTAGTGTGGTACATCAACAAACAGGGTGGAACCAAATCTTACCCCCTGTGTCAGGAGGCCCTTCAAGTTTGGCAATGGGTGATTTCCTCTCAGCGATTTCTGGTTGTAATGCACATTCCAAGGAAGTCCAACATGATAGCGACAAGCTCAGCAGGACAATTCTCATGCCCACGAGTGGTCTCCGAAACAAGATGTGGCAGATATGATCTTCCGCAGATGGGGCGAGCCATGCTGAGATCTTTTTGCCTCTTACCCAAACAACAAATGCAGCAGCTACTTTGCCCTAGTCCCCCCACCGGGACAGTCACCCAGAGATGTACTGGTCAACGATTGGCCCCCCAGGATTCTTTACGCCTTTTCCACCTTTCCTTTAATTCCAAAACTTCTTCAGAAAGCAAAGTTGCTGAGTCACAAGCTGATCCTCATTGCCTTGTACTGGCCTCGTCAGATATGGTTCCCGTTCCTTTGGCATTACCTGCAAGAGGAGCCTTGGATTCGGGATCCAGTTCCAGACCTCCTGACACATCAGTCAGGCGCTGTTCATTCTTCCATTCAAACCCTCAAGCTGACAGCTTGGTTTCTCCACTTCCAGTCCTAGCCAGGCTCCCTGATATCTCACCTATGGTTCAACATATTATAGTCACATCTAATAAACCAACTACTAGGAAACTTTATGCTAGTAAATGGAAGAGGTTCTCCTTCTGGGCCGAGCAAAATGACATTGATCCCTCTACAGCTCCAATTTCAAAAATCTTGGACTTCCTGGCAGAAACCTACGATTTGTGTTCAACTAACTGCTGTTTCTAATTTTCATGTGGGCCTTCTAGGTTCTAATGTCATGTCCCACAAGCTATGTAAGGCCTTTTTGAAAGGTATTACCCTATTAAGGCCTCCTATCTGAGAACCTCTCCAATCTTGGGATTTAAATTTAGTACTAGCGGCTCTGATCCTCCCTCCGTTTGAACCAGCCGCTTCTTGTTCTCTAAAGTTCTTATCATGGAAGACGCTCTTCTTGATTGCCGTTACGTCAGCTAGGCAGGTTTCCGAGTTACAGGCACTCTCCATCCTCCCGCCTTATATGATCTTTCACAAGGATAGAGTACCTCTTAGAACTAGTCCTTCCTTTTTACCAAAAGTCTGTTCAGAGTATAATTTGAATCAATCAATTGAACTTCCTGTTTTCTTTCCAAATTATGGCAACAAGGCAGAGTATAAGTTACATCAATTGGATGTCCGCAGGCAGTTGCGATTTTATCTTCAAAGAACCAAGGACTTAGAAAATCAGATCAGCTGTTTGTATCCTTCCCTCAGAGTAAGCAAGGCTCACCAGTTTCCAAAGTGACTTTGTCAAAATGGCTGTCCAATACTATTACTTATGCTTATGAGTCTCAGAATGCGTCTGTCGTGGGAAAAGTAAGGGGACATTCTACTAGGTCCTTGGCTACCTCCATAGCCTTTCAAGCTAAGCTTCCATTAGATACTGTTTGTGCGGCAGCAACATGGGCTACTCCCCATACTTTCATTACTCATTACAAAGTGGACATGGCCTCTCGGAACAGGGTATCCTTTGGTTCCACCTTTCTGAAGTCTCTCTTCCAGTGAGCCACCCATGATTTAGGTGCTGGGGATGCTGTCCCAACCAGAAAGAAGGAAGGCGAGATGGACAACATAACATAAAGAAGTTATGTTCTTACCATAACGTTCCATGTTTGTTGTCCTTTATCTCGCCTTCTTTCTTGCGTCCCTCCCTCCTTTTCCCATCCTGGATGATTGAGAGGAATTTCCCTTTTTTTGTCTGAGTTTCCTTTGCTTTTCAGCATTTGGTATACTCCTTGTTACCATTGTTGTCCTGTTGTTTTCAGTACAAGGAAGCAGTATTGTTTAGTTACCTCCTTTATTGGGTAATTCATATTTCTCCTATCTAAAGGTTAGTTCTCACAAACGAGATCTGGGTAGCTACCGCTAAGCATGCTGGGATAAGGGGTTAGCCTCAAGCCAGTTAGGACTCTTTGAGCTTTAGAAGTGGCCGAGTCGGAGCCAAGATAGTTTCCAAACTCAACCAGAAAGAAGGAAGGCGAGATAAAGGACAACAAACATGGAACGTTATGGTAAGAACATAACTTCTTTTTTTCCCCCACCCAATGACACAGGTTTAACACTGATCTTTAAACTCAGTGGCTTCAACTGAGGGGAAGATGTGAGAGGTGTCCGTACACTTTAATCGTCGCAGATGTGTGGAGAGGTATCCATTAAAGTCTGTGGATAGCCACATTACATGATGTCACGCAGGGAAATGCTAAATTATTTCGGAAATGGTTTTAATAAAAACTTTTCAAAGCTTTATTTAAATAAATGGCCTAAACAAATCCGGATGCACTTTTGCAAACTGCATCATGGTATTTAACTTACCAGATGACATGATGCAGTACTAAGTTGTGAAGTGGACTTTAAGTACCTAGTGGTAGTGTAAAATGCAATGGACATATACCCTGTTGTGGGCTGTAATATGAGCATTTTACAGATCTATCTTATAATGAGAGACCAGAGTGCAAAAACATTCCAGTAGTGAGAGCTTGCACGAAATGTTTACCTGTCACTGGTGACCATCTGTAGTAGAGGTTCCCCCACGTAATGAGACATATTAGTTTGATTTATTTCTGTAGTTGTTGTTGTGTCTTTCGGCTTTTCCCGGTTAGGGGTCGCCACAGCGGAACTCCGGTCCGCTAATGATTGGCAGTAGATTTTTACGTGCTGAGTTGCCAGCCCTGATGCACAACCTTCAACGAAGGTACGCCCATTTACGCATGTCTCCACGCAGAAGACGCCCTAGCTGAGAATTGAACCGGACAACGTCTTACTGTGAGGTGACAATGCTACCGCAGCACCACCACCGCAGTCGATTTCTTTCGGTAGTAAGAGGTTATAATAGGCATGCTGTTAATTATAATAAGCTTACTCATGGTGCCTTCTGTTGGTAGTGAAAGGCTTTAGAGTACTTGTCTTCTGATAGCGATAAATAACAATGAATGTGCTGTTTAGCTGCTAAATTAGAGAAAAGTAGCATTTTTAATTAAACCAGTGAGTAGTAGAACTGCATTTTAGTAACTTTCCATAGACTAGTAACATGCATATTTCATGTAAGGTCTTGTCTGGCTATCATCATGTTAACAAAACTGGGGAAAGTCAGCTTTTCCATTTCTGTGAATAACCAGTTCTAATCAGATACTAGCTGTAGAAACCAAGTACATTAGATCTGCTGTAACATCCCGATGACCTAAGTTAGTGGCAGAGATCCAAGAGTAACCACTTAAATGAAACTGTGCACAGCTGATTAAGTACATTTGGCATGTGTGACGTTTGATTTATTTTTAAACTTGTCCTTTATAGTCACATTCAACTTGTAAACCCTACACTATATCCTGTGTGTATGTTAAGTCATTAATTAAATTTAGTTCTAGACCAAATGTTATATTTCTTTTCTTGTTTATTGTCAGTGCTAAACAAATTTTGCTTGTCAAATCAGAGTCAGCAGAAGGCAAGTACCTTATAGTCCAGATGTGTAGACAGTTTGTTTTGGCTAGTGTTACATCAGATTTCACTCTCTCTGTCTCTCTCTCTCTATATATATATAGATATTTATTAATTAACTGCAGGTGGTCTTCCATCCAGCCATCTCTACTCCCAGAACTCCTTCATGACACTGGCACAATCCTTCCTGGATAAAAGGAGCAGTTATCCAAACCATCTTCAGTTCATTCTTGCTGCAGGTATATGCTATATTTAAGTGAAACAGGACGGCAGACTACAAAATTCTTCTACAGCTAAGCACCACATTAGGAAGACTTTTTTTCTGCTGCTAGAGTGTTAATTGTTTTTTGCTGATCAGAGACTTTAAGAGAAACTTATTTTCTTTTCTGGGGTATGCGTCATGCAGGCCCGAAAAACCTTTGTAATATCAGGTATCAGATCTCATATAAATGTTGTTATTCTGTGTGCCTTTCTGTTTAGGTTCATGGCAGACTACCAGGTTTGTGCAGGTTTCACCAGGAAGATCTGGAGAAATTGAGAAGCCTGTCTGGCAACAGTAGGCATCATGCTTAGAGTTGAACAAACCATCTACCATTATGGTGGATCCTCAGCCTCCAAACAAAATGAAAAAGAAAACAACCTAGCCACAAGGTTTACTAATGGGTGTGAGGACCTTAAAGAAGTACGTGACAGAGGAGCAGAAAGCCGCAACCTTTGCATCTTTGGCTGAGGACACTGTAACTGTAGAAGTGGTTTACCTGCCCTTGGGTCTGGTGTTCTGACCTCTGGCTGACCCAGCTGGAAGGCAAACACATCAGCAGCTTCCAGCATGTCTTTCTGGGTCCTCATTCTGTATGGTAGGAATGCTGGATGTGGAAGCCACTTTAACCAAAGCAGCTGGAGCTAATGTACAACTAGAGATTTTGTCTTTAGCATGTAAAAACAAAATAATCTCTTCTTAGTCTATTAATGCACAAACACCATTGTGGTGAATTGTGGTTGCATCTCCAGAAGATTCTGAGTGGCTAAATTAGCAGCAATGTGCTTCTTCCTTTTTGGGGGGAAATTTGTCTAATTGAACAGCATATACCCACCATTATGCTTGTTTACAAGCTTTTGTGCGTCTGACTCTTAGAATCCCAGTATCCCAGCAAGGCCTACCATTGCATGATTTTAAGAAGCTAGCTGAGGATCTAGTGTCAGTGTGGTAGAACTTGCTTCATGCGACCATCCAGATCTGTACCTCAGGTACACAGCCTAGGAAGGAATCATTCTTTCAAAAAGATGAGGGTGACTTTACATACTTCTCACAAGTATATCTTCTCAGATGATGAGGATGCTGTTACGTCAGGTTTTCCACACAAGGTTATCTCATTTGGGGAAATCTTCAGTCTCATGTGAGAACATTTTAAATGGGAGATCAAGCAGTTTTCTAAGACCAAAAAGAGGTTCCTAGACCTGGTAGGCTTTGGTGAGTCAAAACCTACTGCTGTGCCCCTCCATCCTTGTTGTTTGAGGCCTTTTTTATGGCAGTATCTCTAGTGCCAGGTTCGCAACCCTCCACCCTTAAAAAACAGATTTTACAAGATTCCAGTCTCTGTACAGGGATCTTATGGCATATTTGGATGTAGTTTATGTTGATGCTACCAGGATCATTAAGCTGTAGGCAACAGTACCCCCTCAAATGTTAAGAGTAGGATACTAGACTAGGTTGAGAAAAAGGTTTGCACAGTTGCTAGCCTCATGTACAGAGCCATCAACTTCTGAATCCATGTGACTAAGTAGCAAGGAGAGATCCTAAACCAAATTAAAGAACTGGTCTGCGAGATCACAGAGGAGAATTTGAAGGTGCAGATCTATATCTGATCCATCAATCCATCGTAGGATCACACCATTCAGAAGGTAGGCAGACATAAGTGTAGTTAAAATGCTGTTAGTGCATTATAAAAAGGCAACAGCAAAAGAATTCATCATCAGCAGACATGCCCAGTTAAAAGTCATCCCCTGCCAGAACATGTCATAGGGCACCTCTAGATGTGAGTGTCCTGTTTGGTTCTTCCAGAAAGGAAATTTTTAAGGAGTTGGAAGAAAAGGTCAGGTCGGTGAAGCTGTCATACAACTCTGCCATCCACCTATTCTCATGTAGAGCAGAAGTTGTGTATTGAAACAGTATCCATTCGATCACCATAACTGCAGAAGCCAACAGGCCAAGCAGAAGAAGAAAAGCTAGCAGGGTAAGCAAAAAGGCAGGTGAGGAAGGTCTTCTGTTAAAAGCCCCAAAGGGCCTTCTGAACAGTCATGATGCCTCTGAGGGCACTTCTCACTTCCCTTCACTTTACTCACTTCCATGTCATGAGAGGCCAGTTAACCTTTTTTAGAGAAACCTGATGGAGATTACTTTGAGACAGTGGCTTCATGATGTGCCTCACAAGGAGCAACTCCATAATATGACAGACTGCGTTTGACTGAGAAATCTGGTTCCAGAGCCATTGTTAAGAGATAAAGTGAATCTGTATCCACCCATTCTTAATTAAAGAATAAGGCTGAGGTGTGAATGTTCAAGTACTGATTTTTCTAAGTTGTTTTATCTCCCATTTATTCTTGTGTAATTGAATGTGACCTTGTGTATGATTTGGGATATATTGGGTCCCATAAGACTAGTCTATTCATCTGGTAATCAAGTAAATGATTCTTTAAAACACATGCATAACTGCACTTTTCCAGTTTTAAAGAACAAAAGAAAGTACAAGAAAAAAATGTAACTAAGATTTCCATTTTCAACTACCTAGACTAAATAGGATATCAGTAAAACTAATAACTGCACATCATGAATAGACTGAAAAGAAAATGGCAGAAGCCAAGGGGAGGGAGACTGAATAAATAAAACTTGCATATAGTTGCCTAAATATCAAAAACTCCATAATCAAATTGAGAGCAACAAACTAAACTTAAATCTCCTGAAAGGCACTAAAATATGCCGCCTACTTTTTTTTTTGGCTTTTCCCGGTTAGGGGTCACCACAGCGGATCACCTGTCCGCTCATGATTGGCAGTGGAGTTTTATTGTGTCGAGTTGCCAGCCCGGCTCCCAACCTTCCACAGAAGGCACACACGCACGCACACACTCACACCTAGGGCCAATTTAGAGTGTCCAATCCACCTACAGCATGTCTTTGGGATGTGGGAGGAAACCGGGGCACCCGGAGGAAACCCACTCGACCACAGGGAGGACATGCAGACTCTGCACATTAGGCACCCCAGCTGAGGATCGAACCGGAGAACCTCTTGCTGTGAGGTGGCAACACTAACCGCTGCACCACCGCAGCCGCCTGCACTAAAATATGCCTAATACACTGAAAATTAAAATAGTAGCCTGGGGCTGTTTTCTGATGCAACTGCATCTTACATGTGGAAAGAGAGATCTGATTGTTGATACTTAGTCATACTGCATTATAGGGTAAAAAGGAAGGGGGCAGGAAACCTAGGAGAGTTTTAGATGCTGAACTGTTTAATCCTGCCATCCTTAACCTTGAAGGTGAAAGTCCCAATTTCAGATCCTGTCTTCCCTTTTTCCCCCTGTACTCAGCCCCATTCCCCTTAACAGCGTACCTCTCAACTCCTCTAGATTTTTGCCACATCTGTTTGGTCTGTTCCACATAAAATATATGTTCTTTTGGAAAATCACCTAAGATTGAAGTTACTAAATAATGACTTACATTTGTGTTTCAAATTTCATATCCTTCAGAAATTGCACGATAAAACAAATCATGTTATTCTAGCAAATGTCTGTATTTATAAGACCAATATTTAAAGTCTGCCCTACTTTTGGGCCTTTATTTCACCACTATTTTAGGGTTTGTCCAGAGGTCTTGCACTAAGAGGTTGAGAGGTATGCCTAATACTGTACAAGAGTGAACATTTGTAAATCAAGACCTCTTTTCTTTAAAAATCACACATCCAGAAACTGATTACAGCTGTAAGCTTGTTACTTTTTCAACCCTCTTAATCGGTTACCTCCTACTGTCAGATTTTCTGCTTTTTTGTACCCCTTAGCAAGTGCTAGATGTTAACAATCAAGCCATCAATTGTACTACAAGAAAACCAACACACTCCATGTTTTTAATTAGTTAGTTGCCCAGTTATTTATCTACTTGCATCATGTTTAACTTTAGATTACTACATTTATATGTTGTGTGTGCTCATAACTAACTGATGACCACTTTCACTTTTAATGTGTGTAACAAAAAGTCATTAGTCATAATAACAAGTTGGTGCTGTAGTTACTGTTTCTTCTGATCTGCAGTGATCTAATTGCATAATGTAAGGAAACCTGTATGTCCTTGCACTAAACCATTTTAGAATCCTCACTTTTCCTGATTAGTTAAAGCATGGGCATATAAAGAATGTCTTTCTAGCCCATATGAATGCTTTCTTTAGAATGATTAACTATTGTAATTCTAAAGCAGCTATATGTTGTGACTCAGTAAACCTGAATTCCTGGAGCTTTTCATCTTTTGTGTCCTCTACAAAAAACTCTGACCAATGTAACAACCTAGTCAATCAGGTTTAATAAGTATTCCAAAACAAGATGCAGGCCTTGGTTCCGGCACATATTCAGGACATGCCAGGGGAATCCTTTAGTATTAACCATCACATAAGGGTAGAACTTGGCTAAGCTTGTAAGGACCTAGGGCCATTAGCCTAGTAACTTCCTATGATCCTGTAAGTAATTAAGTGACTTTGATTAGCTACAGTTGTTTTGCTTTTATATATTTGTTGAACCTTCTTGGTTCCCCTCAGTGGACGTACATTATGCCCCATGTTTTTGGAAGAATTCGTATGTGGAGCAGCCATAGTTCCAGTCAGTACTCAGGATCTATGTAAGTGAGGAATATATGCCTTACGTTTGTCTTCCATCTTCCAGATTTATCCCAGAGCCTTGCCTTGGATAGCTAGATTTTTCAGAGATAGTAGCTGGTGTCTGCCTTCATTCATGCTTGAATTTGAGAGGGGGATGATGGCTATACAGTGTTTTTTTTACATGTATGTATTTTTTATTTTGCAGAAGTATTGTATGCCTATGACACACCCAAGGTAGTTTTTTTTTGCGTTCCATAGCCCCTCTGCTCAGGGACCATTAAATGTTTTGTTGAAACCATTTTCAGTGACAGTCACTGCATGTGAGACTGTTAGGATGAAATTGAGTGACTGACTGCTGCTTTACTGAAATGTTTCTCTTTAAAACTTTTTATCCTTTTCTATGATGAGGTGTTTTGCAGTTAAATATAACAAATACAGGTACATGAGATGCAGACCCCTGCTGGAGTGTGTGTGTTGTGCTTTGCCCCTTAACAAAAAAGAGATGACCATCTTTGTCAAAGCACCAATTAACAAATCAGTCTAACCAAAAGTTCTCTCTCTGATGACGATTGCCCACTTTTACCCCTGGGGAGGGGTCCTTGCTCAGGTTTGGCTTATTGCTTTTTAATGCTGTTTTATTTTATGTAATAATGTCACAGGTGCATGAACATTATCATCCATAGTTGCTGTTACATGTGCACTGGTAATCCCATTACTGGCTTGATTCTGTAGGATGTGAGCAGAGTGGATGAGAGGTGTTGACTCCAACTCTTAGCTAAGATATATAAGTATCCTGTTTTTTTTTTTTTTCGATTATTTATACAGTTTATTGTTTCTGGCAATTTATATATAGCACTTTTATTGTAATCTGCACGGGTAACTGATTTGTTTGCAGTTAAAAGCATTATGTATCTTTACAAATCTTTATCTGTTTAAAAACTTTCATTTTGTGGCTTTCTCTAGTGCTTTGTAGGCTAATAGCTTTAGTGTCCCCACCCTCCCTGTTGGTGTCTTGTGTAATACTTGGTGGCTTTGCGGTTGCCCGCCCCTACTGTAAATCTGATCTGGGACACTCCTCCCAGTCTAGTGTCATTAGCTCATTCTTCCTAATACAGGGAGAACATTTGATAAGGCCTCCTTTTTCCCTTTCAAAAAAAAAAAATTTTTTTGCCTGAATTTCCTTATGTTCTGACTGTGCTTCTCAAACATTTTGGAAATATAGAGTATATTTTAGAGCATTTATTATAACTGTAATTGCCTTAATATTGCTACAACTCAAGTGCTCTAGGTTGCACTGCATCTGAAGTGTTTGTGTGATTTAGCTGCTTTTCTGTATATATAGACTTCTCTGTATTTGTAGACTAGCTACTTATTCTGCTGTATTACTGCCTCTTAAATCGTTTTTCAGTTGTGCACTTGCCTTGCTTCATTTAAAAAAGTTTTAAATTGCTAATTTTGTAGAGTTTTAATTGCATTTACTGTTTAGGACTACACACTCAAGTGTGTTAGCCTTTTCCGTATTTATTTACTGTATTATTGCATTGTTTAGCCTGTTTCAACAAAAAAAAAAAAAATATATATATATATATATATATATATATATATATATATATATGCTATCTTGTTTGCTCGTTTCCCACCTTTTCTAGCCAGTCCATATCCCAGGCCTTGCTTGTCTCAGGACTTTATTTTCTGAGCTCAGAGCTATCCAGACCTTGCTGTGGCAGAGAGAACTCCTACTGCCTACCAGTGGGACTGGTGAGCATTGTACTGCCTATCTAACAGTAGAGGAGTGGTTTCCAGCTCTGAAATTGTAATTTTATTAACCTTTTTGGGCTGATTTCTATCCCTTTCAACTTTCTGGTTTAAAAACGCGTGTGTTTTTCACATCGTGCAGCACTACGAGGCTACAGTTAAACTATTCCAGGTGCCAGAAAGTCTGCTCTTCAAATTTTCCCTTAAAACTAGCTGGTTTCTTAGTAGTGGCACTAAAATCTGAACCCCTGTGACTGGCACTTGCTCTAGAACCTGCTGGAAAGCACTAGGAAGCCTGAAACTGATACAAGCACTCAGCTCTCCTTGTCAATAAGGAGAAATTAATCATAGGCACTAAACAGCCTACAATTGCAAAGTACCTTGCAAAGATAAGGGAAAACAGCTCTTAAACCTTACAAAAAAGCACCTAAACAGGCATGTCCAAGGGTCAGCTTCCGGTAATTTCTCCTGTCCACCTGGTGAATCTGGGCATACTGGGGCAATGCGGCAACTGCCTCATGTACACAGACCATCCTCTCCTCCTACCACCCAACACTACAACCTGCGAGAGATGCACTTACATAGCCAAACGGGAAGCAAAGCTCTCTCCAGTCAAGACTGTGCTAGACAGTCAAGAGGAGAAGGCTAACACCTGCATTACACCTCTAGCAACTCATAGCCCTTCAAAACCCACACCATCAACTCCCACACATAGCAACACTAAACCCACATATGCGGAGGCCCTTAACATTAACCTGCCCAAGCAACAAGGACCTCCGAAGCCAAAACGCAAACAAACACCAGTCACAACCAAAGTGACACATAGCTCACAACACCAGTGTCCCACCCAACAACAGCCCCTAAGGCAAGACAATGTACCCAACACTTTAGTCATAGGTGACTCTATAGTCAGGCACACTGATGTCCCACTCACCAGGCTGAACAAGGAGAAAATTACAGTCAGCTGCCTGTCGGTTGCCAGGATCTGCCACATAACGCATGCACTCAAGTCACTCCACAACAAGTACAAATACGACTATGTCATTGTCCATGCTGGAGTAAATGACTTGAGACGTACCTCCCTGGACTACATGAAAAGAGACATGGAAGAGCTATACAATCTTGTAGCCTAGGCAGGTATGACCCTAGCCCTGAGTAGCATCCTGCCTTCGCCCAGAATGATACCACAGTGTAAGGACAAAATGATTGACTTCAGCAATTGGCTAAGTTTCTGGTGTCATTCAAAGGGAATCCAGTATTTGTCTGCCTGGGAAGACATGATCGACAAACCACGATGCTTTGCCAGAGATGTTCTGCACCTGTCACCCCTGGGATTCAGGTTACTGGCTAAAGCTCTTGCCACCCCCATAGTGCCTTTTCTAGGCAAGGTTCAAAGGATAAAACCACCACCGTAACAGATACAAGCATGTAAAATCTGAAGGTAATGCTACTCAATGCTAGAAGTCTAAACCTCGAAATGCACTCTCTCGAGGCACTCCTAAAAATGGAGAACATCGATATCTGTGCAGTGACTGAGACCTGGTTCAAGGCTCCAGAGAGCACCCCTGCAATACCAGGCTACAATTCTTACCACACTTTTCGGCCACAAAACCAAGACCGAAACACTAAAGGTGGAGGAGTGTCCATATTCACCAAGGATACTCACACCTCCAGGCTAGTTGCCCAACACAATGCATCTGAAATTTTCCAGGTGCAACTAACACTAGGTAAGACTGCAATCCAAATTGTAGCTTGCTACAGATCCCCCACCATACCCCAAGATTCTCACTATACCTTCCTAAACATACTGGAAAATATTAAGATAGAACCAAACACCCTAATACTGGGTGATTTCAACTACCCTGCCATTAATTGGGAAAACTACTCGGGTACCAACTCCTTTTCCCAACGGTTCTTGGAATTAATAAATTCCAGCACCCTGGATCAACTAATCCATTGTCCCACCAGGTGCTCCAATATCCTAGACCTGGTCATTACCAACATGGGAGATAGATGCTTCACACCAGTGGTCCACCCCCTCATTGGTCAGGTCTGACCATAAGCAAATCACCCTTGACATCCACATCCCACTCCCACCCCCCAGTAAGGAAACCGCCTTAAAAAACTTCTCCAAAGCCAACTTCATGCTACTGAAGTCAGAAGTGACAAACTTCACAACACCCACGCAGACGGGATCTGGAATTTCGACTGCAGAATCCTACACTAAGGCACTGTACAAGCACATCCACTAGTGCATGAATCGTGCCATCCCAAATAGAGCCAAGAGGCTCTTCTCCAAAAAAAGGAACCCAATCTTGTGGTCCCCTGCTATAAACAAACTATACAACAGAAGGAAGAAACTGTTGCAGAAAAGAGGAAAATCCAAGGATGCAAAAAACTCCCTCACCAGCCACAGTAAGAAGCTGAGATCCCGCATAAAATCCTCCAAAGCTAGTTAAGAAAATAAAATTGCCAAAGATTCCAAAGACAACCACAAGGCATTCTATAGTTATGTCAAGAATCTAAATGGCAATGCTCAGATCTGCTCTGAGCTACAACAGAATGGCATTAAATATACTGATCCCAAGGATATTGAAAATATCCTGGCAGATCGATTCAGTGCCAACTTCACTCCCCTCTCACCCCCTAAAGGGCCCATCTCAATACCAAAAGATTGCCAAATTCCGATAATCACAGCCACACAGGTAGAAACAGCACTCTCCGAAGCTAAGAATACAGCATCCATGGGAACAGATGACATCCCAGGCTGTGTACTACATGAACTACAAAATGAACTGGCAACCCACCTAAGTGTCATGTTTAATCATAGCCTCACCTCAGGCTTTGTGCCCACTGAGTGGCGCACAGCTACAGTTATCCCGCTCCACAAGGGAGGATCTGCCTTGGATCCCGGGAACTACCATCCCATCAGTCTGACAAGCCTGAACTGCAAGGGCATGGAATGCATTATCATGGAACTTATAAACAAAGACATTGGCAACCTCCAGACACTGGACCCCACCCAGTTTGGGTTTGTGAAGGGCCGATCTTGTCTCCTGAATCTGATTGACTTCTTTGAATCGGTCTCCAGAGCTGTGGACGAGGGTAAGGCGGTCCACATAGCCTATCTGGACCTCTCCAAGGCCTTCAACACCATCCCCCACTCTGGAATCATAGATAAACTTACTAAGCTGGGCATAAATCCCTACATCACTCGATGGGTTGCCAACTGGCTTACTGACAGAACCTAGACTGTAAAAGTATCCGACTCCAAATCCAGCTCCAGACAAGTGACAAGTGGAGTACCTCAGGGTTCAGTCCTGGGACCACTCTTGTTTGGCATCTACTTCTCTGAAGTACAGGCCAACACTAAGGGACTCTGGCTAACAAAGTTTGCAGATGACTGCAAACTGGGAGCCATTATTGAATCCCCAAATGATGTGGATATTCTACAAAAGGGCTTTACAGAAACAGATGCCTGGTGCCAGAGCCATGGGCTCAAGCTTAATGCCAAGAAATATATAGTTATCCCCTTTGGAAAAAAACATGTACCCATGAACTACCACATAGGTGGCAGGACACTAAACATCGAAAGTGTGATGAGAGACTTAGGGACACAAGTGGACAGTGGTCTCACTTTCGATAACCACATCGCCACAACAGTCAGGAAATCCTTCTACGTGGCACACCTCATCACTAAGGGCTTTTCATCCAGAAAAAAGGAAGTCATTGTCCCACTGTACTCATCCCTCATTAGACCCATTATAGAGTATAATGCCCCATTTGGTATGTACCTCACAAGGCATCTGCAACAGCTGGAAAGGCCACAGAAATACCTCACTAAAATAATCACAGGCCTAAAGCAGATGCCATATGCTGACCATCTAAAAAAAACTCCAGCTATACTCTGTGGCATATCGTCTACTCAGAGGCGATCTCTACTTAACATACAAGGCCATGTCAAACCCTGAGCTGTTGGACATGCTCCACTTAAAGAAATCCCAATCCCTCAGAGCCACACGCTCCAGGGATCTAAACCTTATCATCACAATGAACAAAACATGCTGGAGGGATAGGTTCCTGACCCAGGGACTCCCCATACTCTGGAATAGACTCCCCATACATGTCAAGCAGAGCGCCTCATTGGCCCTCTTCAAAAGGAACCTTGATGATTGGATGGGAGATAGGAAATTCACCCCGGGGATCATGTCAGTCGCCCTGCTAGACAGGGGCCCAGAGAAGTAAATATTGTGGGAAAAAATTTCCAGGGAATTGTTATGGCTAGGCTTACATAGGCCTTAGGGCCGATAGCCTAGTACCAAACTATGAACCTATATAGTGCACCAAGGAATAACCATAAAGTGACAGGTTCCCCAACACCACTACAGTGCAAAAGAGAGCACATTTTTGGCAGCACAGTCTACTGTTTTACCCTGAATGGTTCCTTCCTAAAGCAGCCAGACCCTTTTCCCAAAACCACATTTTTTTGCTGCTGATATATGTCTTGCCTTTGTCCAACTTCAAAAGTGTCAGTTACACTAAATTTACCTTACAGGTACACGATATAGAGTTTCGTATACTTTTTTTTAATACAGAAATGATGCGATGTGTTAAGTAACTGCAGTCTTGTGTTGTATGTGTAGGTGATGTTTTAAAAAGTACTTATTGTGTTACAGAAAGAAAGGTAGATGACATAAGTTGACAATTATCAGTGTTCCCTGCATCATTCCTATCTGTATATATGTTTATATGAAGAAATTGTTAAGCATGCTTTGGTTGATTCCCAAAGCATCAACCAAAAGTATTGATACTCACAACAGTGAAAACTGTGGAACAGCTTTTATTTTTATGATTCAATAATTTTTGGTTTCTGCTATGGGAATATATATATATATATATATATATATATATATATATATATATATATATATATATAAACTGTAGCCTTTATTTGATGACCTGCATTTCATAGGGTTGCCTGTCCCACACAGCACTATCTGTATAAGATGTAGTACTGAAAGGTAAACCTCACCTCCCCTATTGTGTGCAGTTCAAGTGATGGCAGATGGCAGAACAAAGAGTTTGTTAGATAGCTTGAAAAAAGTACAAGTCCAAGAGGAGCCCAAGAAAGACAAAATTAATTTGGAAATCCCAGTAATTTTCCAGGCTAGTTGTTGAACAGGCATCACTGTCTGTGGCTTGTCTATCTATCATCTCATTGAGGGCACAGCAGCGCCTTTAAGTTATAAAGTAATTTCAGGAGCTGCCATGACAGCAGCAGATGTTCAACTATTGCTGCATTTTGTAAGTGGCTGTA
Organism: Protopterus annectens; assembly: GCF_019279795.1. Lineage (NCBI taxonomy): Eukaryota > Metazoa > Chordata > Ceratodontiformes > Protopteridae > Protopterus > Protopterus annectens. Next base: position 10,548,701 of record NC_056744.1, read on the forward strand.
ACTTTCACTAGTGATTGTTGCTGCTGCTGTCGTCCTTGGCTGATCCGTACAACTGAAGAGGTACTTGCTTTTCATTTGCATTGCCTTCGTAGAGACATAACTCATGGCCTTTACATGGGACCACATTCAAGCCTGTTTTCCCTGCTTAAAGCTCTGTATGGGAGGCCTGCTGTTTATGCAAGTAACTAAGGCCACTGTCAAAGAGTAAGAAGAGCCCTTGGAAAATGATTTTTGGTTTGTGTGCTTCCTTTAGACCAAAGATTTTCCCTTTAGGAGAGGTTTATTTGGAGGTGGTGCCAGCTTCCTTCTTAAGTTTCCTATATCCGGTCTCCAAGTCCATGTGAATTCTGTTGGTCCTGAAGGATAGGTGCTCACTCTTAGCATGTGTTTGCTAACAACATGGGCAGGTTTGACTGCTTGGGAAGTTAACTCCACTTTAGAGGTTTTGAATCCCTTGTATTGCAGTTATGTAAATGATCTGCCTGAAGACTGACATTGGCATTTTATATAGTTTCTAGGTGTGTGTTACCTAACTGATTCTTCTCAGGTTCCTTGGCGGGTCTGTTTGAGTCACTGATCTATAAGCAACACCAGACAGGGATCATCAGAACTAGGTCATGGTGCGGACACTGCCTATGCCAGTTTTCCCCATATCTTTATGTCACTGGCTGTTACATTGCTCTGTTTTCTTTTATTTTGTTCTGAACACACCCAGGTTGTTGGCACTTGTTAGCACTTCTAGAAAATTCCCTGTCTTTTCTCATATGTCCAGTATATAAAAAAAAATCATCAAACATCAGTTTTGTTTTCTTTCCCAGTTTTGGCCTCTGTCAGTTTAATTTCTCCAAGTCTTTTGGGTTTCTAATATTCTAATACCATGAAGGGAATCAATCCTATTAGTCAGGGTACATTTAAAGTTCATGAAATTAGTATTTTTTAAACACCTTTATTACACTGTCATTGACAAGATAGGGAAACATACATTAACAGAAGAAAAACAACAGTGTTAACATTTTTCCATTTATACACGTTACACCTCGCATTTATTTTCTTTTTATGTAATTTTCATCAGTCCATTACATAAATTGCCGATTTCCTTTCCTTAAACCTCAATCAATTTTCTCTTGAACATTGTTCAGCTTGTATTGTTCCCACAGTTTTCATTTAATTCTCTGCAGTTGCTCCTTCCATTTTGTAAAGCTCTGTCCTCCACTTCTGTTATCTCTATGTTCAGTAGTTCAAATACAGTTGGGTTTAGATATTGATTTCCATTTTCTAGTAATTGCTTTTTGGCAGCCAACAGAATTAAATTTAAAAAGGCCTTACTTATGTCTAGGCAATTCAGATCATGTGTCCCAGCTCAAACAAATCAGCCATTTGCTCTCCCAATATTTTACTGAGTACTCTGTAGGGAAATTTTAAAATTTGCCAACTCATTACACTTCCAAAACACATGTTCCCAAATACTTACTCTTCCCCATTGCACCTCCAACATTTGCTAACTAACCACCTGAGGAAGAATTCCATGAAGTCTGCTAGTGGTATAAAAATACCAATGCAAAATCTTCCAAGCAAAGATTGTAAACCTTCTGGACTTTGTTGCATACTTGGGAGCCATACATATGCTCTCCCATTGTTCTCTTGTAAATTGTTTTTCCAGTCTCTCTCTTCCCAAATTTTCCTAACCTCCCCTGATTTATTATTATAGTTATACAATATTTTATATACTCTAGTAGCTTATCACTTTTTTAACAGCTGCTTCTCTTCTAGATTCAACTAAAACACCCACCAGAGCAAGTCTTTCACTTAAGATTCCCCTCTCCTTCTCTCTCTCTGTGTACTCTGATATTAATCCATTGTAGGGAAGGCAGTCTGCAGCCTGCAATTCAGATGTTTTCTTTGCCTCATCCCACTGTGTTATGTTTCCCTCTCTAGTTATTTGCTCCCAATACCTTTGTTCCTTTGCCAGATGTCTGCACTAAATTCTAGCCTCTCTTGACTATTTTCTTTGCCCCTACTTGCAGTCATCCTGATTGGTAAAATCTCCTTACTCCATTCTCATTTTGGCTTAGTTCTTAGAATATTTTCTGCTACTTTATGAATATGATCTTCTGTATGGTTATTATTCTCTTTAAGGATCTGCATATAAAGTCCTACTCTCTCTGTTTCTTGAACCCCCCGCTTCATCATCATCCGTTTCCATTTTGAACTATAACCATGTGCTTGTGTTATGTATATGAGCCTTAAATGTGTAGTTCTAAAATATCCCTTCATGCAATTCTAAACCACTTTATTCTATTGGAAGGATCAACTTATCTCACTTAACTCTTGCCCTATTCCCCTCCCAGATAAATCTCTTCTACTCTTTATTAATTATTGTCCACAATTTCTCCTCTGGTTGATAAAAATATACCTGATTCTTATATAAAATTAAAGGGACTGAAAACATTTTCACTACTTGTATCTTACTATCCATATCCATAAGCAAGAGCTTCCAGTTTCTCAGTTTTTGTACTACTTTTTGTTTAGTCTCTTCACACATATCCTAGGCTACTATAACAGAATTATTTTTAATCCATACTTCATCTTATTGTGTCCCCTTAAATATGGGAATTGCTGAACCAATTTGTGTGTGGGTACATCATTTTCGGTTACAGACTTTGTTTTATCTTCATTAATTTTATATCCCAAAAAAGACTTGTAACGGTCTCAAAATTTTTCACAACACTGAGATGTCATTTTCTGGATTTATCAGGTACATAGTAATACCTGCAAATAAAGCCAACTTTTCTTGATTATCATACCAATTTTATCTTTGCATTTCTGAGTCCCTTATTTTCTTTGTCAGTGGCTCTAAAAATAAAGAAGATGACAGAGGACATCTCTGCCTGGTTCCTCTGTTCAAACACAACTTATCAGAGAGGAACCCGCCCACTTTAATTCTTGCCTCTGAACCTTCATATATCTTCTTAAGTAACATTATTATTGTATCAGGGAAGGCAAATGCTTCCATTGTCCTACTCATAAAACCCCGGCTTACTCTGTCAAATGCTTTCTCTGCATCAGGACCCACCAACAGCAATGATCTGCATGAGGACCCAACAACAAAATGGTATTTTCTTGTATTCAGCTTTCCTGTGTATCTTCATTGTTTTATTAATGTTGTTAAATTTTTTCCTTCCCTCCACAAAACCACATGGATCCATATCTGTCAATTTTAGCAACATCTTTGCTATTCATTTAGCTAGTATAGACATAAGCATTTCATAATTATGGTTTAAAATTGAAATGGGTCTGTAAGAAGCTGGGTCTGATGGGTCTTTGCCATCCTTAGTTAATAGAACCACCACAGCTTTCTTCAAGATGTTGGTGCTTCCCCTCCTTTTAAAATGCTGTTAAACAAAATCTTCCAGATCTTTATCACTTTCTTCCCTCCTAATTTAAATGTTATCTGTTCCTAGAGATGTTACTGAAGGTTGATTATACATCATCATTTTTATTTCATACCCTTCTATCATAATTGTTAGTTATCAAGCCTCATCTGTCTCTAACATTGACATAATTAATTCTTCCATAAATATTTCAATTTGTACTTTTTTATTTCTACATTTCTCTACTTTATACAAAATTTTCAGGAAATTTCTGAAATATCTGTAAAACCTCGACAGGTTCTCTGGTTATTTTTCTTGTTATTGGCTCTGCATGTTTGGCAACAATCTTTTCTACTTTCTGCTCCCTAATTCATTTTGCTAAAAGCTTTTGTCTTCTTGAGTTGTCAAAAATAGCTGCTTAAACTCGTGCATATTATCCACATACTTCCTGATTTTCTGTTTAGCACTCTGTATTTGCACCGCCTCTTGTTCTCTGAGATTCTCCTTATTCTACAGAACTTCAGCCTTTGTCCACCCTTGTAAGGAATTCCTATTACTTCTTAACCATATCTCTTTCTCTCATATTTCTACTCTGTTTTCATTTTATCCATCTCACTAGCTATAACTTCTGAAGATATTTATTTCTTCCCAGTAACTCTCAAATTTTCTAGTACCATTTTGTTAAATTCCTCTCTTTTTAACAGGTAGGTGGAAAGTTACTGTGTATCATTTTTACTTCATTACCCTGCATTTTTGTCTTAGTTTTTATTGGTGTGTAATCTGAAATATCTGTTGGATGTGTGTCAAAGCTTTCAATTAAATGCAAATGTTTCTGTGAAATATAATCTCTTTGTAGTCTGTCCTGGTTATTGTATCTTGGAAAATATGCCAATTCTAAGTTCCTACTACTGAATTCATATCTTGCATACCAAATGTTTTCAGAAATTTCTTTTGAATTCTAATGTATTTTGTTATATTTTCCTATCTAGGTCCCTCAGATACATCCTGACTATTTCAAATCAAGTCCCAGTCCCTACCTATGAGCTATATTCTCTCCTAAAAGCTGGATATTTCTCACAAGATTTTCGTACTAGACGCTCCATAATAGCAGTTTTTAGTGGAATCTAAGTACACACCAGCATCTTCTTCCTCCCTTGCTAGTAACCCCTTACTACTAAAAATCTGCTATTATTGTCTTTGTTTTCCTATTCTATTATTGGAATCCCTCTAGAAATTAGTATAATTATTTCCCTTTTCCATTGTTCTGCATAGTCTGCTGAATATCCATCCTGAAATCCTTTCTTCATGAAATGCACATGCTCATTTCTTTCCAGATGTGTTTCCTGTAGCATTGCTATTTGCAGTCTACATGTTTTAATGTAATTCAATATTGTTTCCTTTTTTTCTATACCTGTAAGGCCATTTACATTCCAAGATAATATAGTGTAGCCATTATGATAAAAAGCTAATGTTTCACATTTATACATGACCATTTATTTTTGAATGCGGATCTCAGACTTTTGTGGTACATGCAGACACTGATGTTTGGCAGGCTAATGTTTTGTGTAGCTGTTTCTTCTTTTCTCCATTTCAACCTATGTCACATGTTCAAGACTTTTTGTTTTAATGCAAACCCTTAAACAAAAAACTAAATACTTTTTCAAAATGCCCCATCCCGTATTAACTTAGAGTAAATACACAAAACTATGTACATTGTCAGAAAGTTAAACTGAAACCTGCAGATAGGGACAACTGCCTCAAATCAACCACTGTACCCTCAGGCATTACCTAACTTCAAATTAAGGTTATCCATGCTGAAGTACATGCTAAAACCTGATCTGATGTTGTCCTTTTCATTGTTTCTCATGAATTGGTCTAGGATCCAATCCTTGGATCAGATTCGGCCAGTTTTGGCTGTTGAGCTCCTCCCTCAACCCACAATGCATCATCCATCTCTACCTCTTCAGATCATTTCCTGGCATGGTGGTAAGGCATATTTCTTCTTGAGCTTGTAAGGAAATGTATTTAATTCTGCTTTTTCCTCATGAACTTCCATTGACTATATCTCTGCTGCAGCCACTTGGTCACAAACACATACCTTCAGTTCTCATTACAGATTAGACATTGTCTCCATAGGGAAGGCTTTTTTTGATTCAGTAGTGTTTCAGCATGTCCTTGTTTGAGGGCCTTATGAGAGTTACGTAGCTGGGGGTTCTGATCCATTTGTGAGGAAGAATGAAAAGGCCATCATCAGATTTAGGTGTTATGTACATATCATAACTTGGCATCTGTGTTGTCCTTTTTCATTCTTTCTGACCTTCCCACTCAGCCTTCCCCCAACACTGTCACTCATAGAAGGTTCTTTGGATGAAATGGGAACCCTAATGCTCCTGGTTTGAGCCTCAGTCCTTTTTTAGGTCTGTTCTGTCTCTATAACATAGTGGGCAGTAAAGCAGCAAACTCGATCTGAGGAGTTAGAGATGGATGGTGCATTGTGGGTAAAGTAAGGAGCTCGAGAGTTGGATTTGAAGTTGTGTGGGCAGCTGAGTTGGATCCGAGGATCAGATCCTAGATCCATTTGTGAGGAAGAATGAAAATGGACAGCACAGATGCCAAGTTATGGTAAGTACGTAACTCCTAATTTTCATACTTTCACTGATTGCACTCTGTTCTTTTCTTATCTCTGTTCCCCTCCCAGATGAGAAAAATTGCTTGCTTTCAGAAAACATTAACTTTTAGACCTAAGAAAAAGTGCACTGGATATCTTTAAATAAAACTAAACCATACACTGTTCTCTTAAATACATTTGAGTATTAAAGCTACTAGGGAGATTGTTCTTATTCACCTTCCATAATATGAAATTATTTTTCACTAAACTGCTTGCTTATTGTACCTTTCAATTTTGCTTTTCTTACAAGAAAGAATGCTCAGAACTCTAAAGATTAACTGCTTGAACCTGCAGACTGCTCATCCCCATAGAAAAGTGCTCGGCAAACAATCTTAGTAAATTTCGCACCAAACAGAATATGTGGCTGCCTTCAGCTGCAGACTTCTAGACTCCCACCGAACATTTGCTAATAAAAAAAAAAGTTAATATCTTTGTAGTTACTTGTAAGAAATTTAGTATTTTAATGGTTTTCAGTATTTTGCCTTGTTTCAAAGCCTACTGGCTTACAAAAAATGTTTATAGATAGACATCTTTTCCTTATGTTTTAAAGCTTTCACTATGTTTAGATCTGGTGAAGTCAGCAGATTCTGCAGTCATATCTGTACATGTAACCAATTTCGAGGCTTTCCATACCACCTTCAGAGTGGGGGAATAAATAATCTTGGTATACACTGATTTTTATGTCATTTAATAAGCATTAGGCAGTGTTCTTATTTTCCTGTCCAAGTGATCCAATAATTTTTGGGGCCAGTCAGCCCAAAACTCTGAGTTAGAACATGGAGATTAAACTGGTTTATAGCTTGGACTTTATTCCTAGATGTCAAGGCAGTTTTTCGTATTAGTTTTAGTCTACTGAAGTATTCTTTACTGAGCTTTATTGCCATTTGTTCATGTTCTATTGTAGATCCTTCATATATTCCCAAATATTTATACACTCCCTCCTGCTGAAGTTCTTTGTCACATTCCTGTCCCAGATTAATATTTTCTTGGCACTACAATTTTCTTGTTTTAAATTTTGCTTCTACACATTTATCAAGACCAAATTGCATTCTTATGTCATCTGAGAACATTTTAATAATTTGTAGCTGTGCTTTCAACTCCTTATCTGATTAACTGTATAGTTTTAAGTTATGTACAAAATGTATGAGATGTTTTAAACAATATTGGTTTCAGAGAGCCAAATTGTAACCATAGTCTAATCTGTTTAGTAAATAGCAGTGGAGATAGAGAATCACCTTAGAATGTCCCCCTTTAGTTTTTATCCGTGGGATAATAATTTGCCCTTTGGGTACTTTTCCGTTAACAGGGCATCACTTTCAATGCCATTGTTCATCTGTAATCCAGTTCTTATTAATGTCTGCTAACCACTTATATGTAAAAAGTATTTCTTTTAATAATATATTGCAAAAAAATATGTTATTTTTAAATTGTACACGTATCTGTTTAACAGACATCTTTAGCTAGTACATTACAATTGAACGATGGTGTTGAAAATGTTGCCCGATAGCTTACCAAAACAGAAAGTAAGAAACTAAATGCATTCTTCAAAATCAGACATGTTTTTTTTTTAAATACTCATAATATGTATGTGTGTGTGTATATATATATATATATATGGATCTAGGACGTTTGCTTGACTGAGCAAATGACCGAAATCCAAACGGCCGGGCATACTTACGGGAAAGTGCTTTTCACCGAGAAGCACTTTCGGCGTAATATGATTGCGAACTGTACTATGGTACGGGTAAGGGAAATTTCCCTTTTCCCCACTGTAGTGCAGTCTCAGAGGGAGAATATTAAAGTAGGGGGTGTGTGGGGGGCACAACCCCCACATGGGGGCGCAGGGGGTGAAACCCCCCTGCTAAAATGTCAGTGTAGTGTTTTTTGTTTTATTTTGTCACACGCTTTAACGAAAGTGCTTTTTTGACAAAAGCGCTTTCGTTAAAGTGTATTTGGGTTTTATGGATTCGGACGTTTGCTCAGCCAAATGTCCTAGATACATATATATATATATATATATATATATATATATATATATATATATATATACATACACACACCACTTTAATTGTATACAATGAATTGTTTTCCTTTGAAGTGTCTTATATTTCCTTCAAGCAGTTGTCAAGTCATGATCTGATTGGGTATCACACACCACACTTCCGTGCCAAGCCTGTATTACTCCCTTCCCCATTCATTTTGCTGGCTTCATATACGTAATGTAGTTTGACACCGACTTACTTATAAAAAAGAAATATTTTGTTTTACATCAGATTAAATTGTGAAGTACTTACTGCGACTACTGGCACAGTACACTAGAGCCGCTTTTATTTTGTGTTTATAATGAAGGACAGCGTGAGTGTATTTCAACCGCAAAATGTAGAAACTGCAAATTTTACATGAAATGTGATATGTACCTAGACTGTATTACATTTGTAACCAGAACTGTAGGATGTTTATTCTCCTTAATGTAGAATAGGAAGATGTTTTGGTACTTTATACAGAATGGGGAAAAGCAGCCCTTGTAAACTATAGGTATTTGTCGGTCTCTGTTGCTGTTACTAGAGAACACTTTTTTCTTAAAGTGCATAATTGGTAGAAGCTTTTTTTTTTTTTTTTTTTAAATATTATTCACTTAATTATTTCACACACCTGTTAATATTAACATGAAAAATACATGGTTTCACATTACATTCGCAGCCCAGCTACCGCATTTCAGCTGTTTCCCTGATAACGGAAAATGAAGCGAAAATAATATGCTGTTGCCCTGTTAATGGAAAAGTACCGCCCTTTGTCATGGCTCAGCTGCTAAGTGGTTTGACACTGTTTCATGGTCACTAAAATTTAATTGATAAATGTAGGGTGTATCTTGCATATCTGTAAGCTTTTTTTTCCCAAACACCTTTAGTGAATTATTATTTGTCACATAGGTAAATTAACATTCATATAAAAGTAATCAAACTATATTAACATAGCAAATATTATACTTTACATGTATTGCTATATATCATATAATCTAAGCAATATTACATATATTATTCAATTCCTGCCTTTTTCTAAACAAGAATCATGTTTATTAAGCCATCACTAACTATATAGGCAATCATGTGTTTATATAAATGAAAACAATCCACACTGACACAATCCTAATTGCAAGCATTTTTGCATCACACACTCCCAGTTGCAAACATTATGCATCACTTATAATTTACCCATTTTTTTCTCACTCAAACATTACATAAATAACTTCTGCCACCTTTTAAACCTCATTTCTCCCTTGTATGTATTGTTCCCACAATTCCCATTCTTCCCTGTGTAGATGTTCTTCGTGTTTGACTGTTGCAGTCATTATATTTGGGTTATCCTGCTGGCAGGTTGCCCTCAGTCGGCCTGAATTCCAAAGTCTTGGGTCCTGCGTCGGTTGCTGTGGCCTCTTCATATCTTCATATCGTCAGGGGTATAAAAGATGCAGCCGACGCCATTTTATTTAGTCTTTCTTGCCGTGCAGTGCCCAAAGCAGAAGCAGTTCACAAGTGCCAGTCGGCCGACTCCTGAGATTTTTGTGTTCGAGTTTCAGATCCAAAGTCTTCATTAAAAGCTAAGTACCCCATTGGGGAAACTTTTTTCTTGCTCCAGACCAATGTCAGAAAAAGTTAATAATTGTATTTCGTGTGGGAAGCAAATACCTCATAAGGACTTTCATTCTTACTGTATTCCTTGCCTAGGCCCTGACCACGACGTTGCTAGTTGTCGGTTGAACAACTTGGTCGATTCAGCATTTATCCGTGGTGAGAGAGCCTGGTTTTCCTTCACAGTTGTCGGTTTTGTGCTAGATTTAACCAACGCACTATTAAGCGTCAGTACGATTTTGCTTTAAGCTATTTTTGGTGAAGATTTAATTATACAATGTCGTCGGATAGCCATCCAACTACCGGAGTTCACAAAAAACGCAAAGAAAAAGAAAAAGACAGGCAGCCGAGGTCCAAAACCGATGACGAAGCTTCTCCTAAGCAAGTCGCCGGTTTGCCGGTTGTCAATGAGGCGCTTTCGCAGCCCCTGATGCCTGCTACTTTAGAGTCGCAGGCCGGTACCGACTCCCACGTGGAGTCGGACAGGCCGCTGGAAATTCAAGGTATTGGAACCTCGGAGATAATTCCCTCAGATGGGTCCGGAGCCGCTGAGCAGGCATCGGCTTCTGAGGGTGTATTCAGACCTAAGCAGTTATATATTAAACCGACTTCAAAGACAAAGACTAAAACATCTTTAAAGGCAAAGAAACAAGTTCATCAGCCACAGGGACAGGCCTCCATGCCCAAAAACAGATGCTCAAAATGGCCGAAGGCTTAATTACCTTGATATGGGGTTCCCATCCCCCTCCTGATAAGAGGCCTAGGAAAGAGGCAGACTATGAATCTGCAGATCAGGTTGCCATTTCTTCTGATTCTTCTTCTGATCAGGAATATTCTCTTCCCCCCTATGAGCATTCTGATGTTGAAGAATCAATTCCTTCAGCTTCTCCTCCTGAAGACTACTCTTTTGGGGAAACCTTGCATACCATGAGGGAGCACTTCCACTGGGAGAGCCAAGATTTTTTAGAATCTAAGAAAAGGCTCAGAGACTTCCTTTTACTACCTCAACACAGGCCTCTAGCTATTCCACCTGTGTTGGACATTGTAGATGATGTGTTCTCGGAGTCTAGTCTGACCCCTGACTCTTTACCTCCAGCTCCTGTTAAGCCGGACAGATACTACAGGGTTCCTGACTCTCATAAATTCCTTTTCAAAAACCCTACTGCAGAGCCAGAAACTATTTCTCAGGGTCCAAAAGGGGTCAAGGCTTCTACTTCAAAAAACCCTACCCCCTCTGACAGGGATTCTAGGGCACTGGATAGATGGGGAAAAAAGATTTACACATCTGCTACTTTGGCTATAAGGGCCTTAAATTATCAGTTTCATATGCTCAAATATCAGCAATATATCATGACACTGCTTAAACAGAAAATGATGGCAAATTCTGAATGTGCAGAAAACAAAGAAATGCAGGATTTATTGCATGCAGCTGAACAAGTTGGAAAGCATACTCTGCAATGTGGTTTTGATTCTCTGGAGGCCTCCTGCAGGGCCGCTGTTACAGGTTCTGTCATTAGGAGGCATGCTTGGTTAAAAGAACAAAATCTGCCTGACCATGTTAAAGCAAAATTATTAGATGCTCCTTTACAACATGATACCTTGTTTGGTGTTAGGCAGAAGAGGTGTTAAAGAAAATGGAGGACAAAGCTAAATCTATGCAAATGGTCAAGGATTTCTTACAGGTACAGCCATCTAGATTTAGCAGACACTGGCCTACAAAGAATTGGTCCTTTCCAGTCTCAGACAGACCTCAAAGGGGCAGATCCAGACGCCCTAGAGGCAGATCACAGCTGCAAGGATCCTACAGGTCTAAGCAGTGGAGTGCTTCTACCTCCAAAGGTGGAGAAGACAGAGCACAGTCATACAGGAAACAGTCCCAATGACTTCCCCCTGCCTGCACCAAGCACTTATCTTCTGGCAGCACCCTTAGCGGGAAAACTAGCACTTTTTTCTCAAAACTGGCATATTATAACCCAGGACAAATGGGTTCCACACAGTGTCACAAGGCTACAAGTTTCATTTCCATAACCTGCCAAGGGCAAACTGTTGGCCAGACCTGCCAAAAAATCAATGGGCAGAGGCTCAAAAACAAGTCGCAGCTCGCATGGACATGAGAGCTATTCAACAAGTGCCGCTGCAAGAGCAAGGACAAGGATTTTACTCAAGACTGTTCTTGGTACCCAGAAAGGACAAAGCATGGAGACCAATACTGGACCCCTATCTATTCTAAACACTTTCCTGGATATACCAAAATTCAAGATGTTGACCTTACAGCAGCTTTTGCCCATGCTGGGCTGCAAGGCTTGGCTCGTGACTTTAGACGTAAAAGAGGCATACCTGCATGTCCCAATCAGACAATCATGCAGAAGATACCTCAGATTCAAAGCTGGCTCAAAGCATTACCAATTCTCTGCACTGCCCTTTGGCTTATCTACTGGGCCCAGGGTCTTCACAAAGTGCCTGGCACCAGTAATTGTTTACTGCAGGCAAAGAGAAATACAAATATATATCCTTACTTGGACGACTGCCTCATACAAACAGAGAACAAGGACATTCTATTACAGCATCTGACGTTTGTGATAAGACCTTTAACATGCCTAGGGTACACAGTCAACAAAGAGAAATCAAAACTAGTACCCTCTCAAGAGATAATATTCCTGGGTGCAAGCTTAAATACAACTGCCCAGATGGCTTATCTCACTCCAGACAAACAAAGGCAACTTACTACCTATTTCAAGGAATTGGCAACAAAGGCCCAGTTATCTGCAAGAAAAATTTTGCAGGCTTTGGGCTTCATGGCATCCTGCATCTTACTAATTCCATATGCAAGACTGCATATGAGGAAAATTCAATGCTACCTAAAAAGTGTCTGGACACGGCATTGCCACAGTCTGGAAACGATTACTCTAATTCCCTGCCTGCAACAGGAGTTTCGATGGTGGACCAAGGCTTGTCACCAAAACAAGGGACAGCCATTCTCACTACCCCCAGCCAGGCCGAGCCTAACGACAGATGCTTCGGATTATGCCTGGGGGGCACACATGGCAGGAAGAGGCATTCAGGGCACCTGGTCCACAAACCAAAAGCATCTACATATCAATCAAAAAGAGATGCTAGCTGTTCAAAATGCTCTGACAGCCTTCAAGGACCTACTTCATACGGGACAACTACTGATAAAGACAGACTACACCACGGTCATGTGGTTCATAAACAAGCAGGGGGCACTCATTCTTATCCCCTGTGCAGGCAAGCCATGGCTTTATGGGACACAGCATTGACTTACCAAGTTCATCTACAGGCACAATTCCTGCCAGGAAAGGAAAATACTCTGGCAGACGAACTAAGCAGAAACCTCATGGATCCCCATGAATGGCACCTGGATCCACAAGTCTTCAGCATGATAACAAGGAAATGGGGACGCCCGGACATAGATCTATTTGCCTCTCCTCAAAACAATCAACTAAAAAGATTCTGCGCAAGGACTTATCACAGACAAGCTTGGAAAGTGGATGCCTTATCTTTCAACTGGACAAACCTATCAGTATTTGCCTTTCCTCCACTGCCTCTCCTCCCCAAGGTACTCCTAATGGTCAGGCAGGAGAAACCAAAAATTATTCTGATTGCCCCAGACTGGCCATGCCAGTACTGGTATCCGATCTTAAGGAACTTGTCCCAATGCCCAGCCTGGACCTTACCTCAATTACCTCATCTACTGTCCCAGCAAAACAACCAGATTCTGCCCAGCTAACTCAGGACCCTAAACCTGGCAGCATGGCGGATAATGTAGCCGTACAAACCACACCTCTCAGTAAAGCTGTGATGGATGTCATTTTAGAAGCCAGAAGGCCTAGTACTAGAAAATCCTATGCTGGGAAATGGAAGAGATTTTGCGCTTGGAACCAAGCTCAAGGAACTGATACAGCTGTCCCAAATATTCCTCAGATTTTGCAATACTTAACTGAGATGCTGGACAAAGGCCTATCTTTTTCATCAATTAAAATCCATGCCTCTGCCATTTTGGCTCATTACAATACAGAGCCACCAGTCTTTTCTCATCCTTTATTAAAGCAGTACCTCAGAGGAGCCAAAAATTTAAGGCTTCCAAGGAGATCACCAATACCTGCATGGGACCTCAACTATGTTTTGGCAAAACTTTCCTTACCTCCTTTTGAGCCAGCTGCTACTTGCGGATATAAAGTTCTTATCTTGGAAAACAGCTCTGCTCCTAGCAATAACTTCTGCAAGATGGGTTTCAGAGCTACAGGCTCTCATGGCTGTGGAACCCTTTATCATTTTTTTATCCAGACAGGGTCTCTCTAAGAACAAACCCCACATTTATGCCTAAGGTGGTATCCAGTGTAGCCCTTAACCAAACAATTAATTTGCCAACTTTTTATCCAAATCCACAGAACAAGGGGGAGAAAATTCTGCATTCTTTGGACGTACACAGACAACTTAGATTCTACTTGGACAAAACTAAAGTTTTCAGAAAGACAGAACAATTACTAGTGGCATATGCCACAGCATCACAAGGAAAGGCTATCTCCAAGCAGACTATTTCAGTGGATAGGTCACTGCATTTGTTTCTGCTACTCGCAGCATGGCAAACCATTTCCTAAGGGCATTAGGCCACATTCAACCAGAGCTGCAGCCACTTCTGCAGCCTTTCTCAGGGGAGTACCAACCAAAGACATTTTAGAGGCTGCTACTTGGAGTTCAGTGCATACCTTTACAAAACATTACAATCTGCCTCTTTACTCTAAATCCAGGGCAGGCTTTTGCCACTGCAGTCCTGCAGGGCCTCATAGCCACTCCTAATGCTGTTTAGCTCCAGCCTCCCAACCATAGCTTTGGGACTCAATCCAAATGTAATGACTGCAATAGTGAAACACGAAGAACATAGTACAGTTGTGTACACTTACCATAAATGTAGATGTTCAAGTGTATTCACTGTTGCAGTCCAGGTTACCCACCCGCCATCCCCCTTATTTTTGCTGGAACTTATCTTTACTTCTCTAATCTATACAACCTAGGTGGTGTATTTGTTTATAGATGAAGGTAAAGCTTATTTTGGTACATGTATGTCTTATTTACATAATTTTAGCCTACCCTTTTGGGGGCACTTGACATCTGGGGCAAGAAAAACTGAATACAATGGCGTCGGCTGCATCTTTTATACCCCTGATGACCTGACGTCAGGGAAGAGGCGACAGCAACCGACGCAGGACCCAAGACTTTGGAATTCAGGCCGACTGAGGGCAACCTGCCAGCAGGATAACCCAAATGTAATGACTGCAACAGTGAATACACTCGAACATCTACATTTATGGTAAGTGTACACAACTGTACTTTTTCTCCTACCCCTTTCTAAAGATCTAATTTCCAGTGTTTTACCTCTGTTACTATATTCACTACTTTAGTATAGTTGGTTTAAATTTTGATTTCCATTTTCTAGTAATTGCTTTTTTGGCAGCCACCATTTTTAGACACTGCAAGGCCTTACAATGGGCAATTCCGATTTTGTATCATAGCTCAGAAAAAAACATCTCCCTCATCAGACCAGTCTGCCCACCCAGTATATAGTACAGTGCAAATATGTTCCCAGTTACCTCTTTCTTCCCCTTCACACCTCCAACATTTACTGTCTGCTTGAGGAAAAATTCTCTAGAGTCTACTGGGGGTATAAAAATATATATGTAAACATTTCCAGGCAAAAATCCTAAATATTCTAGATTTTGTTGCATATTTGGGAGCCATACATATATCCTCCCTTTTTTGTGAATTGCTTATCCATTCTGTCTTCCCAATCCTTTCTAACCACTTCTGATTGATTCTTAAAATTATCATGCAATATTTTTTATGCTCTACTAAATAGTTCCTTTTTTAATGTCAACTTCTTTTCTAGATTCTATTAAAAACTCTAGCAATGCTGGTCTTTTGTTTAGAACCCCCCCCCCCCATTTCTTTCTCTTTGCCTATACTCTGATATCAATCCATGATAGGGAAGGCAATCTCTAACCTGCAGTCCAAATAAATTCTTGGTGTCTGCCCATTCTGTCATCATTCCCTCTCTAGTTATTTGCTCCCAATACCGTGGTTCCTTTGCCAGTTTTCTCCAATAAATTCCAGCCCCTCTTTGCTTACTGTCTGTATCCCTAATTGCAGTCATCCCTATCAGCAGAATCTCCTTTCTCCATTCCCATATCGGTTTAGTCCTTAGAATACTTTCTGCTACTTTATGGCTATAATATTCTGTATGATTATTGTTATTATCCTTAAAGGTGTGCATCCAAAATCACAGTCTCCTTGTTTCCCTTTCCACTTTGAATTATAATTTTCTGCTTGTGTTATGTATAGGAGTCTTAACTGTGTAGCTCTAAAATACCCTTCAAATTGGGTAATCCCAATCCGCCCTGTTCTGCTGGAAGATTCAGCTTGTCTTGCTTGACTCTTGCCAGCTTCTCCTTCAAGATAAAGTCCTTCAGCTCTTTATTAATTGCTACCCACAACTTCTCCTCTGGTTGATAAAAGTATGCCTGACCTGTATATAAGACTAAAGGGACTAAATACATTTTAACTGCTTGTATCTTACTATCTATTTCCATAAAAAAGCGTCCATTTTTGTATTATCTTTTGTTTAGTCTCTTCCCACATATCCTTTGCTGCCACACTAGAATAATTTTTAATCCATACTCTTAAATACTTCATTTTATCATGTCCCCATAAATATGGGTGTTCCTGAACTAGTTCATGTGTGGGTACATAATTTACAGCTATTGCCTTTGTTTTATCTTCATTAGTTTTGTATCCCGAAAAGATCTGAAATTGTCTCAAAATGTTCCAGAAGTCTGTAATGTCATTTTCTGATTTTGTCAAGTGTAAAATAATAATTCTTCTTTTCAGCTTTTCCCGGTTAGGGGTCGCCACAGTGGAACTCCATTCCACTAATTATTGGCAGTAGATTTTTACGGTTCCAGCCCGACGTCCAATACCATCTGCAAATAAAACCAGTTTTTGTTGACTACCATACCAATTATATCCTTGAATTTCTGAGTCCCTTATTTTCTTTGCCAGTGGTACCAAATATAATGCAAATAACAAAGGGGAAAGAGGACACCCCTGCCTGGTTCCGTTCCTCTGCTCAAGCAGAAATTATCAAAGGGCACCCCTAACACTTTAATTTTCGCCTCTGATCCCTCATATATCCTCCTTATCAACCTTATATTTTTTTCAGGAAATGAAAATGCTTCCATTGCCCTGCTCATAAAGTCCCAGCTTTGTCTGTCAAATGCTTTCTCTGCTTCAACAGTGGCATTTTCTTACATTCTTCTTCCTTCTGGATCATCAATGTTCTGTTAATGTTGTCAAATGTTTGCCTTCCTTCCACCAAACCACACTGATCCAGATCTGTCAGTTTTGGCATTATTTCTGCCATTCTTTTACCCCATTATGGACATGAATACTTTATAACCATGGTTTAAGATTGAAACTGGCATGTATGAAGCTGGATCTGATGGATCTTTACCCTCTTAATGCATTACAGCTACCACTGCTTTCTGCCAGGATGGTGGTACTTCTCCTCCTCTTAAGATACTGTTAAACAAAACCTTCCAAATCTTTATCAGTATTTTTCCTCCTAGTTTCCAAACTTCCATAGGAATACTATCTATTTCTGGGGACTTTCCTGTAGATTGGTTATACATCACAATTTTTATTTCTTCTCCTAGCCTAACAGTTAGTAATTGAGCCTGATCTACCTCTAACCTTAGCATATTTAATTCTTCTATAAACATTTCCACTTGTATCTTTTCTTGATTTTCATATTTCTCTACTTTATAGAGACTCTCATAGAATTTCCAAAATATTTCTAATACCTCTACAGGATCTTGTTACCTTCTTTGTTATAGGCTCCCTAAGTTTGGTGACAGCCCTTTCTATTTTCTGTTGCCTGAGTCATTGTGCTAAAAGTTTTTGTGCTATAGTGTTATTATCAAAAAACAATTGTTTAACAGCAATCTTTCTAAGCAAGTGCATATTATCAAAGTAATCCCTTATTTTCTGCCTAGCATTCTGCAGTTGATCCTCTTCTTGTTCTTTGAGATTCCCCCTATTCTGCAATACTTTAACATTTGTCAGTCCCTCTAAATAATTATTGTTGCTTCTTAACCATAGCTCCCTTTCTTTTATTTCCACACTATTTTTAAACTCCACCTTAATTTTATCCCACTCCCTAGCTATATTTTTAGAAGAAATTTCTATCCTCTGTAACAGCGCTTGAATAATCCTCACTACCCATTCCTCAAATTCCTCTTTTTGCAACAGATAGGTGGGAAAATGCCAATGAATCATTTTTATTTCATTACCCGGTGCTTTTATTTTAGCTATTTTTGGTTCTTGATCTGAAATAGTTATTGGGTGATCATCAAGGCGTTCAATTAAATGCACATGTTCCTGTGAAATGTAAATTCTGTCCAGCTTAGCCCAGTTTTTATGAACTAACCTATGAACCTATATCTTGGAGAATAATATGTAAATTCACTCCGAACTCCTGTTACTGAATTCACATCTTCCATGCCAAATATTTTCATAAATTTCTTCAAAAATCTACCCCTTTTGTAATATTTTAGCATCTGGGCCCCCAGACACATCTTCACTGCTGCAAATCAAATTCTAGTGCCTACCTACAAGTAATATTCCTTGCTGAAAACTGATTATTTCTCTCAGAATTTTCTGAAGCTCCATTATAGCAGTTTTAGTGGAATATAAATACATGCCACCGTAATCCTCCTCTCTAGCCAGTAGCTCCTTAGCACTACAAATCTGTCATTATCTTTATCGTCTTCTGTCAGTATTAGAGCTTCTCTTGCAATTAATATAAGTACTCCTCTTTTTCTTTGTCCCAGGTATTCCTCTGAATAACCTTCCTGAAAACCTTTCTTTATTAAATTCACATGTTCAGTTCTTTCTAAATGTGTCTCTTGTAGCATGGCTATTTGCACTCTACATGTTTTAATACAGTTGACTACTCTTTCTTGTTTGTATTTGTCTGTAAGGCCATTTACATTTAAAAACATCAATGAAACCATAATTCTATTAAAAAATTATTATTCCCACCTTTTATGTATAACACTTCTTTGTTAAATGTCAAGTTCCAGCTTTTGTGTTACACACACACAATGTTTGGCAGGTTGAACATTTATACAGTTGTTTGTTATCATATCCATTTGAGCCTATGTCACAACCTATACGTTTTGTTTTCTTGAAAGCCCTCAAAAAACACCCCCTAGTACCCCCTTAAAGCCTATTAACTTAATACTAACACACAAAACTTCAAGTTTTACTCTTCTAATAGCAACAAAAGTCCCAAACTGACAGCCACACTGATAGACTTGAGTTAACCTAAAAGAAAGGTTATCCATGCTAAGAGGCATCCTGCAGCCTGTGCTTCTACTCAGTGCTGATTGGTTTTGGCTTATCTTTATAGCTCTCCCAGCTGGGAATACCCCTGAATGTTTTCAGAGAACATTACCTTGAGAACCCCCCTGAATGCTTCCAGAGAACATCATCTCCTAGCCATTTTCTCTTTTCTTTTTTCCCCCTGCCAGTCATTCTCCACCAGACTGTAGCTAGTTTCTCTTTATCAGATTGTCTCCATGGAGACATGAGAAGCAGGCAGACAGTTTCTCTTTATTAGATTGCATGGAAACATGAAGACCAGCTGCAGAATTGTTACTGACCATACATGTATTTGCTAGGAAAAAAAAGACTCATAATATTCAATTTTCTTTTTCATTTACTTGTTCTCCCTTAAAACTTGTTACTAAATCAAAGGTCTTTAATCCAGTCATTCCCCCATGCAAGAATGAGAAAAAGCACATTCATTTTTTGTTTTATCATGGTTTTTAATCAAACTTTTTTTTACTTTACAATGCCTACATTTCTTTAAACTGAACAAGGAGAAAGACAGAAGAAGGGAGAAGGAAAAGAAAAAGAACAGCAGTCACCTCTTTACATTCCCTATTACACTTACAACTAACTGAAAAAAAAATACTTTATAGCATGTAAAGAAAACCACATGCCAGAAAATTGGTACTATTTAAGAAAACAAATATCTTTAAATTCCAACAATTGCCAACCAAAAACTGAGCTAATTTACTGGTAAAACAGCGGTGTCAGGTTCCAAGAAATGAAACTAGAGCTTAAGTTCAGTCACCATAAATACTTTGTCACTAAGGTTGAAAATATGCCATGGGGGAATCAACGACCTAGAGAGGTCATTGATCCCCCCATGGCGTATTTTCAACCTTAATGACAAAGTATTTACGGTGACTGAACTGAAGCTCCAGTTTCATTTCTTGGAACCTGACACCGCTGTTTTACCAGTAAATTAGCTCAGTTTTTGGTTGGCAAAACAAATATCTTTACTTACAGTTAACTTTCTTCCTCCTCCTTCCCTCCCTAAAGCACTTATCTGAACATTAATGACATGAAGTAGGGCATATGCTTTAGAGAGTCCCGTACAAGTCCAACAAATTCTGATAAAGTCTAATATTTCCAGATGTTTTGTTCCGTCATATTTCACAAATATAATTATTGCATTGTAATCCCATATTAAGTTACTGGTTTTATTATCGTTCATCTCCAAAATTCTGTCTCTGCTTCATTCTCAATGTATTCTTGATTCTTCTGGTTTGCTGTTGTGTTCCCTTCCTTGTCTCCAACATTTTCCATTAAAAATTTTGAAAAGGTTTCACAACTATCATCCTTCTGTGGACTTAACAAGAAGCAGAATCTCCTTCTGTTTCACAGCTTAGTTTTTGTTGGACAAACCTTTGTATTTCCTCCATCAAAAAATGATTTTGTCCCTCCAGGGAAGAATACCTTAAAGACAGCTGGGTACAGCAGTTTGAATCTCACACCTGCATCTCGACATTCCTGAATAGTGGAATACATTTGCTCCTCTTCTGTCTGGTGTACAATGTGCAATCATTCTCCACAAACAGTCTGCTGTCTCCCACTTTTAGTACCTTGTCCTTCTGCCACAGTTTTGTCAGTCTCAACTCCTTCTGCTGGTAGGATTGCATCTTTGCTATTAAAGGTCTAGGATGCTTTCTTAATGCCAGGTTTGGAGCATACACATGATGTGCCCTTTCAACTAACAACTCCTGCTGTGGAATATCAGTCCAGTTGCTTATTTCTGCTTTCATAAAATTAATGCAGTCTGTTCCTTCCAGCTTCTCTGGTATAGCTGAAAATGTCAGGTTTTCCCTGCATGCTCTGTCCTCTAATACTATTATTTTTTGAAACATCTCTTCCTGAGCAGTCTCATATTCAGCCAGCCATTTCTTCATTTCAGTCTCTGATTTTTGCAGCTTTATCATCTCGTCTGAATATCTGTTTAAAGCTTATTTTATTTTTTCCAGCCTTTTGTTGGTGTTGATATACTCCATCACTGTTTTTTTTTTATTTTAATCAGGTCTGTTTGCAGTTGTCTTATCTTCCTGTACGTTATTGGAAACCATGTCTGAAGGTTGCATTGCTTTTTGCTGAACAGCTGCAGAACTTTCCCCAGTCAGTGTTTCTTTCTAAAATTTGTAGCTGATTTTTTCCAGGTCTTCTGTATTTCTTTATTCCTGGCATCCAGGCAGTGCTCTTACTAGCCAATTGCTGAAATTGACCCATAAACGCAAGTCTAGTGGCCTTCTCTGCTGAGTTTCTGTTTTCACACTGGGAGAGCTAGAAGTAAGCTGTTTCTCAATGTGTAGCCATCTTGGAAGTCATCTGTAAGCATTCCTTTGTCCTTGAATATGGAATGCTTTCAAATGCTGTGTTTGTAATGTATCCATACCATACTTAGATTCTTCCCTTTTTGCAGTTCTGTAGTATAGCATTATTTAGCAATTAACAATACAAATTTTTTGTCACCCTTTGTTCTATTGCCATAATTGAGTTTTTTCCTAAATGACTACAAACTGTCTGCATCGAGTCCAGTGTACAGTTGTTATATTGTTGGGAGGTAGGTTATTGGTCTATAGTTTTTAGGAGGGCTTGCAGGTTCACTCTTAAGGAGGTGTGTCATTTTTTCCTGTTGTTAACTAGTTTGGTGTCTTTTCAGGATGCACGTGTAAGTCATTTTTACTCAGGGCTAAATCTTTATTATTTGGACTGAAGGTTAGAGATTGCCTTCCCTGTCAAAGATTGATATCAGAGTATAGGCAAAGAGAAAGAAATAGAGGGTCCTAAACGAAAGACCAGCACTGGTAGAGTTATTAGTAGAATGTAGAACAGAAGCTGCTATTAAAAAAGGAATAATTGGTAGAGCATATAGAATATTGCATGACAAATATAAGAATCATTCAGAGTAGCTTAGAAAGGATTGGGAAGAGAGATTGGATAAGCACTTCACAAATAGAAGATTTAAGATTGCTTATGTCATGCGTGATAATTTAATAAAGATGCTTTTTTGTTAAAAAAATATTGAGTTACCTACTAAAGCCTTACTATGTTTATTGCTATTGGCTGCCAAACAAACACTAGAACATTAAATCTAAAGCTAAACCAGCTGTAGTTGAGGTGCTGTATATTGTAAAGTAGATAAAAGAGCCAGAGGTGGAATCTTTAGAAAAGGGAAGAATCAAATTACATAGAACTAAATGGAATATGCAGGAATAATACATGCATAATATTCAGGTGAGGAGTGAGGTTTAAGGGAAAGCAGGAATTGAACAATTTATGTAATGTTTGAGTGAATAAGTGTTATAAAGAAAATAGATATATAATGTATAATGCATGAATATGAAAATAATATGGTTTGTTTTCAATTCTTTTCTGTTAATGTATTTGTGCCTATGTATTAAGTGATAATTTAATAAAGGTGTTTAAAAACAAGAGCAACAAAAAAATCTCAGGTTTTGTCTGCAGCACATTACCTTTCTCAGCAGATTGAAATTAGACCATGACATATTTGCAATATTGTAAATACACCTTGTGTGGTGAAATATATGTGATTTTATTTCTGATGTAATGACGGCACACATATATTCAGACAAAGACAAAATATATATGTCTTTTCGTAATGGAAACAGAATATAGTGTAAAGTGAATATATTGTGAAAATAAAATGTCTTTTAGCTGTGAGTTTGAACCTGAATATAAAAATCTGTGTCAGTCTATCTTTTAGGTTAGTTTTCTTGGTAAAAATTTGACTAAAACTTCATAAAGTTAAACCTGGGAGTGCAAAAAAAAATGTTAATGCTTTTAGCCAGGAGATAGGTACTACATCTGGGCCTGGGGTTTTCCAGTCAAGAGTTTTCTTAATTTTGTCTCAGTTTCTATGGCCATTATTTCATCCCATTTCATATTTTCTACATTAGAGCTCCTTACTGTTTATTTTAATTCTTCTGTCAGTTCTTTTAATTCTTCTGTCAGGTCTTTATCTTTGCTATGTTCAACCGAGTCTTCATAAATACTTCACCAAAATGTGCCTGTTTCTTCTTTTTTGGTGGTGATTCTATTCCTTTTGTTTTGTTTCCCAATTCTATATTAAATCTTTTTTGGGTCATCCATAAATTGCTTATTTTGTACTTTTCCTTTATATTTAGCTGCATACCTTCTAAGTTGTTCTGTCTGTGTTTGATATTTTTAGTTTATTATTGGCAGTGGTATATGATGCATCTTGATCTGTTTTGATACTGTGCTTTGCTTTTATCACATATATCTTTGTAAGTATTTTGATGATTTGTTCCCTTTTATATATTCTTATAACAGAGATACTCGTTTTCTTAATTGCTTTATAGTTTTCTCTGTTCAGTGCTCCCATTGTGGTATTTTACTTGCTCTCTTCCTTTCCTTTTTTTCCTATGCTTTTGTGGTAACACTTTATACATTCTTAGTTTAGCTGCACAGTAATATTTTCTATTAATTTCAGTTATACCTTATGAATTTCTCTTAATAGTCCTATTACTTTGTTCATCTGTTTCATTAATCTACTAACATTTGGGGTCGGTCTTACTTTCTGTAATCTCTTTCTTTCATCTGTCTTAATATGTGTATCTTCTCTGTTAAGTCAGGTAGGTCTTCCCTTAAATCATTTTCTTCTGGATCAAGAACATTTACACCGTCTGTTTCCTGCAAGTAATCTACAGAAAGTTCCAGAAAATTGTCCTATGCCAAATACTTTTCAGATGCTGCTCCTTCATGTAGGAACCCTTTGGCCCATCACTTCGCAACACTGCCTATGTAAGAGTTTGCCACGCTTTCCAGATCCTCCCTTTGCTGTGCACCTTCAACTGGACTTTTGTATTTATATCCTACAGAAGGCTCCATAGCATCATTATGTTAAAGTCTTCTTCAGATGCCTCCTGCTCCACCTGTTGCTCCTTAATCTGGGGGCCCGTAATTCTGTTGTGCTGCGATATTGTCTGTGTTGATTCTACACACTAAGTCCATGATTTCCCAGGTAATCTGTAAATTCAGTTTCTATTTTTTTAAGTTCTACCTTGCTATTCCTTCATTTCTACATTCCCCTTTTGTTTTCTTATTATTTGTATTGTAAAATGTTCCACGTCTGTGTTTCTTTTCAAATATTTTTGGAGCTGCTTTTTTGTATTGATTAGTTTAGCTTTCTCCTTTGCATAAATATTGCACCATATCATGTCTCTTTTTCTTTCACATGTCCATGTTTTTTTTAATACTCTTCAAAAATCTCTGGGCTTTGTTCTTTATACTTTCACACTTCTTCTGTCACTTCTTTTGCAAGGCAGCCCAAAGTTCCTTCGGGTAACCATTTGAAATATCGGGACCCATGAGAGCAAGTCCCGAAATGGGGAGACTGGCTGAAGGAATGGACTTGCATGTACTATGTTTGAGATGTAATTTTTCGGAATATTTCCTTTTCTTTGAGGTATGGCGCTCTTAGACTTGGTATATATTAGTTGTGTGGGGAGGGTCTTTCCTCCCTGCAAGAAGAAGTTTTAAGAAAAGCAGTTTTTGAGATTTGCTCTTTTCCAGGTTTTCGGTCTTTTTTTTTTTTTTGGCATTTCAGAACTAGACATTTCAAGTGCTGACATTTCAGTAGGGAGCCATTCCTTCACCTGTGTAATGTTTTACATAAATCTGTTGTACTAATGAATACAGATTTTTCTTTGAAGCATTTGGCAGTTTTCTTGTACAAGTATTTTTCATTCCTTTAATTTTTCTTTTAGTCTTTCTGTATATCCTTCGATTGGAAATTTTGGGCTTCTTGTGTAATAGTAACAATACATGATTTCTTTCTTATCCTCAGTAGTCCACTTTGTCATCTTTATGGGGTTTTTGGCCTGTCAGTTTTTGTGTTTTTTTTTGAGGACTGCTTCCCGTTCCTACAACAGGATTTTGCCCAAGTGTAATTTGGCTGACATGCCGTAGTCATACAGAGTGTTTCTTATTTAATTAGATTGGTACTACATGCCCCCATTACCAAAATAAAAAGTGAAAAATTGTGCCATTGCCTTTGAGAGTGTTTTCAGCCCCCTCACCCTGGAGTAACAGTTCCTTAGTCTCTTAAATTGTACCTTGTTCAGATAACTTCCACACCTCTTCTTTCCTGATCATTCTTTTTTTTAACTTTTTTACCTGCTGCACCCAGTAATGCAGTGTATCACTTGAGTACTTGCATCAGTCTTACTTCTTAACATTCAAGGGCGGCTCATAGTTTTGGCTGCAGGGCTGCAACAAACCCCTGTGAAGGGAAAAGTAAACAGAATTAGTTTATTGTTTTACTTTTTTTCTTTTTTCTTTATTTTTTAAATATCCTTAATAACTCTTTCTTTTTTAAACTTCCTTAATAACTCTTCTATGGAACCATCTTCCATTCCACAGAAAGTGCGGTTACTTATGTTACTCTATTCAAACGTAATTTGAAAGAATGAATGGGAAACTGCAAATTCACCTCCAGTTTAGCAGCCATGTCCCTCGTCTTCAGGGGAAACAAATAAATGTCCCAGCATATCATTGTTCTGACCATCTTTGGATTATTTATATGCAAAACCTACCTAGGCTTCTACAGATCAATAAAGTAGTATCTATGAACCTGTAAGAACCTGCGAACCTATGAACTTTGAGTGTGCCATTGCACATGTATGGAGTTCGGAAAAAGGCTAATTACAACTTAAAAAAAAAATAAAAAGTAAAAATTGGTTTGCTCCATTTGCTGGGTGTTTATTAAAACAGCTTGGCATTTAATTATATTTAAACTGTTCTTTCTGCCTTCTGCAGAAGACTGAAATGACATTTCAAAAAGCGAGTTATTGGGCTGCTGTATGAACCAGCCAGGGACTGTTTTTTTATTGGCTCAGGCTTCCTCATGTGACTGAACGTGAAGTAAATTAGTGGATGTGCTTTGAATACCTATGAGACTAGACGCGTGGGAGCACGCTTTTTTAAGTTTCTATATATTTTCTTTCTTTTTTCTTTTCTTTTTTTTTTACTAGCGCTAAGTGTGAACCCTATCAGTTATGTTGGACCTTGAAAGGTAAAGATTTTTAGTGTGTGTGTGTGTGTGTGTGTGTGTGTGTGTGTGTGTGTGTGTGTGTGTGTAAGTATATGTATATGTAACTATGTGTATAGTGGGTGTAGATACTTGCAGCTGTCTTTGATTTAAAACTGTTGTATACATCATCCATCTTAGCTCAAAATAGAACTGCTGAAGCAAGTAAATATATTTGTGTATTCTGTCTTGATATGAATGGAATATCTATGAGTCTCTGTGCAAAAGGGGAAATGATGAAATGACAAGTAATGAAGTAGAAATATTCTCAATCTGATATCCAGATCACTCTGATCCCCATATGTAAGGAAAAAGAAAGCACAAGACAAGGCAGAAGAATTTTGGCAGCGGTGATAAAAAAAAATAAATAAGTTTGCTTATACTTAACAGCGTCTAGCAGTGGACCAGTGATTTTTTTTTCTCATATTTTGGTCTACTATTTATAAAGTTTTTTTTCTGACAGATCAGTGAGGATTGCACTCACTAAATAATAGCAGATATTTGACCTTTACTTAGTAGCATTCACAAAATGCATGCTAATGTACAATTTATTATTCTAGCAGCTTTCTAACTATACAACGGCATTGTCTGTTCCTGATTTTAGTCCTTTGTCCCCCATTATTTTTTCTCATTGATTCTTGAGGTTGAGAGATAAGTTTGGGGGGGATTGCAGTGCCTTACATACTGTATTCTGACAGCAGTGAGCTGAGAACATACATTCCTCTTTGGCAGTTATTTATGTATTTATTCATTAATTTAATTGCAGCCAAACATAATCTGAGGTGTATATTCACAGTCATACAAAAGTGGTTTAATTGATGGGTTATTCTTTTTATTTTGTTGTAGTCTGATATCTAAGTTGTGCAGTGGACTGCCAGTAAATGTGACTTTAATTGCTTGTTATGGGGGTTGTTGTTTGGGCTGTGGCAGTCTGGGCAGGACGTGTTTTTGATAGTAGCTCGTCATTGGCACAGTGGTGAGGTGAGTAGCATTGCAGTCTCACGTTTGATTCTTTGATTGAGTTTTTGGCTGTAATTCCTTCTGCGTGGAGTTTAGATGTACTCTTTGTCTTTATGTAGTTTTTATCTAGGTCCTGTGGTTTTCTCACCCAGACCCTCAAGTGTATAATGTATGTCTATGGCCATTTCTTATCTTTCATCCCAGTCCAACAGCAGAGGGGGTGCACAGAAGGTAAACATCTTTTTTGGAGGGATAGGAACGTAAGCACTCTTCACAGGTAGAATTTATATGTCCTTGGAAACATTTGTCATCTTATTTTATCAGGCACTGCTATTTTGTTAGATTTCACCATTAAGCCTTAAGACACAGCTTATTTTTTCTTGAAAGAAAAAAAAAGTCTGAATTTCTTTCATTATTTATGATTTTTGTTCAGGCTATCACTGGGTGATAAGGCTACTTAAAAAAAAAAAAGTTGAGATGCATGTCAGAGAATCTAAAACTCTATCACTTCTTCCCAAGACTCCAGGATTCCTTCACACTTATTACAGTGGAGTCTTGGCCATTCATGGTGTGGTAAATGGATGGAAGAAAATGCTAAAATGGAAGACAGACTGTGACAAAACAATAAAGAAGTAATGAAACTGGAAGGTATGGGGCTAGGATGGAGGGGAACCAGGGAACGGATATTAGGGAGGTGCAGGGGGACAGTATACAATGGGGGGGGGACCCATGGAATTTTTGTCTAGGGTTGCATTTCACCGAAGACTTTGCTTCATACATTCACAGGTAAGTACTAGGCAGTCAGTCTGAACACTAGTACAAGTATAGCCAAAAAACCTGTTCAAAAGTTACCTTTAGCTTCAAGGAGGGCAAGACAAGATAGACTGGGGTGAATTTGAGACAGTCCATTTAATTATCTAGGTGGCAAGGGTGTTATTTTGCTTGACATGTAGTGGAAATTTGTTATAGGAACTTGAGGAATCCATTGCAGTATGAATCTATCACACCAGTGTGCCTAACTCATCTATTGATGAAGGTTTAGTTCCTTTAACAGAGTATTTGAGGTACCTTTTGCTCTGAGAAGGAATAGGTAGCCAAATAGTGTTGGATCTTTCATGGCTTAAATGACTAAGCACAGATCTCCATGGAGCAGTCTGTAAGAGACAAAGTACTGAGAAAGGACTGACAGTCTCTACTGATAACTAACATTTTTGAGGCCACTTTTGAGGCCACTAATCTTTTTAGTTATGAATATCTCTGGTCTCTCACGTTGTGTGGTATGTTTAGGTAAGTACATGCCAAGTGGTGCATTCTATTCAATACTTGGTCTGATAAGATATGAGTAAAGGGGAATTAGGATGACTTTGGAACTAGTGCAGATGCCTTTGGAAATTAGATGAGCCAGATAAAAGCCTTTCCAAACTACTGTGGAGACATGCTGGACAAATGATAAGGAATTATCAACAACAGTGCCCAAGTCCCTTACAAAAATGTCTGATTTGAAGGGTACATCACCTGTACGGTAAATGAAACTGTTTTGTTTACCAAAGTTAACTGTGCCACATATTTTTTTTACATTTAATTTGACACCATTGTCCTTGCACCAGTTGTTAACATGGTTTAACCTATGTTGGAGTAGTTGTGAGTCAGCTGAAGACTGACTATCAACACCCAATGTACAGTCATAGTAAACTTAGTTATCCATATGCCAGGAGTGCTGGCCTAAAGGTTTCAGAAATAAATGCTAAATAGGGGAGGACTCAGAACTGAGCCCTGTGTTACACCACTGGCAACTTTTTTGGTTTCATAGGTGTTTACTAGGTTAATGACGATAGGGGCATTTTTAAGCCTACCCATGCATCCCAAATCTGTGACAAGTTCTGATACAATTAAGTGTAAGCATGGGCCTGAGAGATGAACCATTTACAGGTTACCTGTGTCCATTAGAGACATTCCATTTTCCCATCTAGTTGTGCAAGTTGCACTTGAATTGGGTTAGGGAGGAACTCTGCTTCACATGGATGGGGAGCCTGTTCCATAGAAGGGTAGTCTCTGGGATACATACCTGTCTCTCCAGCAGGTCCTGTTTATATCACATGCAAGCTTTAAGTCTTTAGAACTGGTAATTCTAGTGCTGCTTGTTTTGTTTATATGCAGGAGGTCCATGAGAGTGGGGTCTGACAATGCCCTGTATGCCAAGCATAGATCGTCCCTCAAAAGCTTGTAGGAGACAGAATACAGGGATAGCATCATGAGGCAGTCTGCATAGGAGATTTTACTTACACCCTATATTATTTTAGTGAGGAACCTCTGTGGACGTTTCAGTTGTTGGATATGCCTGGTTAGGTACATACCAAAGGGGGCATTGTACTCAATGATCAGTCTAGTCTAATGAATGCCGAATGTAGTGGAACAATAACTTCCTTGGACATAGATGTCATACCTTTGTTTATAAGTTGCGCAACGCAAAATGATTTCATCACCACTGTAGACACGTGTTGGTGAAAGGGTAGATTACTATCTATGTGTGTCCCTGAGTCCCTGACTACTGGGTTAACTGTAAGGGGTATGTTGTCAATATGATAGTTACCAGGGATGGATGACTTCCCAAAGGATACTTTTATGCATTTCTTGGCATTTAGTTTTAGTCTGTGGCCCTTACATCAGTTGTTTGTCTGTGTCAGCCCTCCTGGAGAACATTTGTGTCAGTGTGAGATTCAATGACAGCTCCTAATTTGCAGTCATCTGCAAATTTAGTCAGCTAGAGACCACTGACATTGGCCTTGACTTCTGAGAAGTAAATGCCAAAAAGGAGCTGTCCAAGGACTGATCCCTGAGGGACTCCACTTGTGACTATCCTCTTTGTAGTCACTCCCCAATTCTAACTTCCTGGGTCCTGTCTTTGAGCCTGTTGGCTATCCAGTGGGTGACATACGGGTTTGTACCTAACCTCTTGAGTTTGTCAACAATGCCCAAGTGGGGTATTGTGTCAAATGCCTTGGCCAGGTCAAGGTAGGCAGTATGAATGATTTTGCCCTCATCTATTGCTTTGGTGACCTTCTTAAAAAAGTCCAGAAGTGGCACCTGCTATTCTAACCACATGGGTTTTGTCAGATGACTAGTTAGCTATCCACTGCACATTATAGGGATTTATATTCAGATTTACAAATCTGTCAATAATGCCTGCAGGTGAATAGTACTGAAGATCTTGGCCAGGTCTAGATATGCTGTATGCACTGCATAACCACTATCCACTGTCTCAGTAACTTTTCCAAAGAAATTGAGGTTAAAAAGGCAGGACCTTCCTTTGACAAAGCTGAATTGATTAGGGTCCAGGGATAAGGGATTTTCAATGTCCAGATTACTGAGATCTGAGATAACTTGCTCCATCGCTTTTCATATGAGGCTAGTGAGACTAATTGTCTGTGGTTGTGCCAGCCTTGTGTAATGGCATTACAGTGGCGGTTTTCCAGGCTTCAAGAATGTAACCAACGGAGAGGATTTAGATTAAAGAGGTGTTAAGTAGGGTTTCAGAAAAGCTATATTTGACAGTGATAATCAGGAACTTGGTATGTTGTCAGGGCCCACGGATGAAGCATTCTTGGTTTTTGAGAAGGCTGTGAGAATTTGATCCATATAATTAAACAGGGTGGCTAGGATTGTGAAACCCGTGGAATAGATGTAACTGTGGGTAGAGTAAAATTTGTACGGAATTTGTGAGCTAGGCTTGTTGATTGCAGTCAGATGTTTGAGGTGTATATACAGTGCATGAAGTGGCAATAGTGAGTTGGTACTGAGGCAGTGTGTAGATGAATGAGGCTGATCCCATCTATTGTTTGATCATGGGGAATGGTCAACCTTTCAAAACAGAGCTATACCCATTCCAGTTAGATTCATGTGCTTCCTGCAGATCCCTTTGCTTTCATGTTACCAGCCACCACTGTTAACCACTGTGCCGTTATACTCTCTAGCTTTGCATATCTGTGTTGCATGATGTTTAATAGCTTAATCACTCTCGCTTTCACTCTCTCTGTTTGTAGCCATCCCCAAGTCCAGGAGGTGATATGAGCCTCATTTTAACAATTGGCTTAGTGATATGTAGAACTTTTTCACACAGCCGAGTATGCCTCCAGAAGTTTCTGCAGTTACTACCTACTGCACCTCTAGGCATCAGATATTTCTTGTTTATATTTGTATTAATAATTCCAAAACCATGCTACATACAAGGTATCAGAATATTTTATCTTGAAGCATACGTGATTGCAAACACAATTGCATTGACATTTGATCTTTGTCAATGAATATTTGTTAGTACTGTAAGGCTCAGACCACACCTACTGTGTGTTAAAGGTACACACTCAGAAGAGCTGTATTGGACTGAATGAGTTAACTTTGACTCGCATTGTATCTTTCCAGAATGACTGAGCCAAATATGGTTAAGAAAGCCCTTTTAGGTTAAACTATTCTCTCATCCTTAGTCCAGAATAACAGAAACCCAAGAAAGGCAGAGCAAAGTCATTCAATGAGAATGTAACTGCATTTCCTGTGGAATTAAATTTTAAGTCAAGTATGTCCCATTTACAAGTCATAGATTAGTTGTCCTAACTCCTGTCTGGTTGTTGTTGTTTGTGTTTGGGGGAGGCGTGGTTTTCCTAGTTCACATCTATTTAGCAGATGTTGGAAAATAGTAGTAAGGTTTGATTCCTGAACTGGAAGCTTTCTTCATCACATATTCTGGTCCTGTTGGACTTATCAGCATGATAAACTCTGTTAAGTATGGTGTGTCTTAAACAGCTGTTCATTCTTTCTTCTTTAGCCTGGTTGTTTTATAGCTCAACTTTGACTATACGGTCATTGTGTTTTGTGCGTACTGCAGGGGTTCCCAAAGTGTGCGCTGCAGCTCCCTGGGGAGCCGCTGCTTCCTCACAGGGGCATCATGAACTAATAAGCTTAGCTGCAAAATAAACCGCGAACAGTTCATAGTTTATTTTGCAGCTAAGCTTACTAGTTTGCGGCGAACTAAGTCTAGACCTACACTGTAGCTTTTTAGCAGAACTGGCATCAAGTAATGCAGCGGTCCCCAACCACCGTGCCGCGAACCAGTACCGGGCCATCAGGTAAGTGAATCCCTGTATGAGTGTGTGTGTGTGTGTGTGTGTCTGTCTGCCTGTGTGAGTGAATGCGTGCATGAAAGCAAAAGAGTCTGTGTATGTGAGAGATCGGGAGAGTGACAGAGATGTGTGAGTGAATGCAGGAATGAATGAAGAAGTGGCTGTGTGTGTGTGTGTGTGTGTGTGTGTGTGTGTGTGTGTGTGTGTGTGTGTGTGTGTGTGTGTGAGATCGGCAGAGTGAGAGCGATGTGTGAGTGAATGCAGGTATGAATGTGGAAGTGACTGTGTGTGTATGTGTGAGATCGGAAGAGTGAGAGGGATGTATGAATGAATGCAGGTATGAATGAGGACGTGACTGTATGTGTGAGATCGGAAGAGTGAGAGGGATGTATGAATGAATGCGTAAGTGGGTGTGTGGCATGTGGGTATGAGATCGAGAGAGTGAGAGCGATGTATGAATGAATGTGTAAGTGGGTGTGTGGCATGTAGGTGTGACAGATTGAGAGTAATGTGTTAATGAATCCAGGTATGAATGAGGTAGTGACTGTGTGTGTGTTTGATCAGGAGAGAGTGAGAGTGATGTGTGAGTGAATGCAGGTATGAATAAGGAAGTGACTGTGTGTGTGTTTGATCGGGAAAGAGAGAGGGAGAGAGAGCGATGTGTGAGTGAATGCAGGTATGAATGAAGGAGTGACTATGACTGTGTGAGAGATTGGAAAAGAGTGAGAGCGATGTGTGTGAGTGAATGTGTGCATGAATGCAAAAGAGACTGTGTGTGTGTGTGTGTGTGTGTGTGTGTGTGTGTGTGTGTGTGTGTGTGTGTGTGTGTGTGTGTGTCATGGGGGGAAGATAGTGAAGAGTCAGAGTGATCCCTGGCAGCAGCAATGAGGTCTGTGTAAGTCTGGACCATACCACTGGACACATACCTCTCACCCTCTAAGATCAAGAAATCTGGACAAAGCCAAAAATAGTGGGGGTACAAAGGCACAAAATAGGGACACTTTTAAGTTCTGC
This sequence comes from Protopterus annectens, assembly GCF_019279795.1. NCBI lineage: Eukaryota > Metazoa > Chordata > Ceratodontiformes > Protopteridae > Protopterus > Protopterus annectens. Next base: position 10,581,979 of record NC_056744.1, read on the forward strand.
TCTCACAAACTTAGAAAGTTGATAGAAATGCAGGTTTTGCATTAGCATGAATTTTCTGAAGGGTATGAAGTATGAAACTCAACTGTCTGTCATTATTTTCTGACTTCAGCCTCAATGATCTGCCAGTGATTTGCCAGAAAACAACAATTTTATGACAAAAAGACCAAAAATATGAGGCAAAAATCTGGACATTCTGCAAAAATCTGTACAGTTGAGAGGTATGCTGGACAGAGCCAAATAATAGGGACAGATTTTAAATATTGCTTTTATAAACTTAAAGTTAATAAGGTTGCCATTAGGTTTGCTTACCTCTCAACCATAGTAGATCAGTGTTATGCTGATGTGCTTCGTGTTTCACTGTTGCAGTCATCAGACTTGGGTTATCTGCCTCAAGGTAGCCCTCAGTCGGCCCAAATACTAGAGTCTTGGTATTTCTGCGTCGGATGCTGTTGCTTCTTCCATGACGTCAGGTCGTCAGGGGTATAAAACATGCAGCCGACATCATTACATCAGCTTTTCTTGCCGAGCAGAGCCCGAAGTAGAAGCAGATCGCAAGTGCTGGTCGGCCGCCGCCTGAAATTTTTGTTTTTTGAGTTTCAGACCTGAAGTCTTCTAAAAGATAAGTACCCTGTTGGGGATCTTTTTTTCTTGCTCTAACCGATGTCAGAAAAAAATTTATAATTGTCTTGCCTGTGGAAAGCAAATACCTCACAGAGATTTTCATTCTTACTGCCAAATTCTTTCGCTCTCGTTATCCATATTTCGAAATGGCTTCAATAAGCCACCCGACTACCGATCTTCTGAAAAACATAAGGATAAAGACAGAGACAGACCTCATATGTCCAAAACTGCCGACGACGCTTCCGTTAAGCTAGTCGCCAGTCTGTCGGTACTCAGTGAGGCGCTTTTGCAGCCCCTGATACCCGCTTCTACAAATTTGCAGGCCTCTTCTGAGATCCATTCGGAGTCCAGTATGCAGCGAGATGCTTTTTCTACTATGGAACCTGCGGATGTCTCTACATTGGCTGGGTCTGGAGCCGCTGTGCAGGCACTGGCTTCTGAGGGTGTATTTAGGCCTTCCGATGTTCAGATTAAACCGACTGCTTCATTTCAAACCAAAAATACCGAATTTCTCAGGCCCACAGTTCACACTACAGCCTAGGAAACTGACAACCAAAGCGCATTCTCAGGGCCCCATGCCACAGAAACAAATGCTTAGAATGGCTGAAGACCTTAGTACCCTAATTAGGGGAAGACAGCCTTCCCCCTCTAAAAGACCAAGAACTGATTTTCCTTCTGATTCTTCAGATCATGCGTCCGATGACTCGGACCCTTCTAATTACCAGGAACATACCTTTATCTACCTATGAGGATTCTGATGCAGAGGATTCCATTCCCTCTGCTTCCCCACTAGAGGATTTTTCTTTCAGTGAAACCCTGCATACCCTCAGAGAGCATTTCCACTGGGAGTGCCAAGACTACCCACTATCCAAAAAGAGACTCAGGGAATTTTTAAACTTGCCTCAGCACAGGCCTCTAGCTATCCCTCCTGTTCTGGAAATTGTAGATGATGTCTTCATGGAATCCAGTCTTACCCCTGATACTTTGCCACCAGCTCCCAGGAAACCTGACAGGTACTACAGAAGGCTTTTCGGTGAGCCGAGGCGCTAGAGAAAATAAAGTGTGACTTTCACTGGTTCGTTGTTTTCCTTGAAGTTGGTGGTACAGTTTGGTGTCCTGTAAGTTGTTCTTCTAGGTACTACAGAGTACCTGATTCTCACAAATTCCTATTTAAGAATCCTACTGCGGATCCAGAGACCATTTCCCAGGGACCTAAAGGCATTAAGGCTACTACAGCCATAAACCCTACCCCTTTGGACAGGGATTCTAGGGCTTTGGACAGATGGGGTAAGAAGGTATACACTTCTGCTACTCTTGCCATCAGGGCTTTAAATTGCAAGTTTCAGATGTTAAAGTATCAGCAGCATATTATGGAATGAATTAAACAAAAAATTATGTTGATTCCTGATTGTGCAGAACATAAAGATGTACAAGAGTTAATGCATTCTGCTAACCAAGTTGGAAAACATACTTTGCAATGTGGTTTTGATGCCTTAGAAGCATCTTGCAGGGCTGCTGTGACTGGGTCTGTTCTTAGAAGGCATGTTTGGCTTAAGGAACAAATCTTGCCAGACCATTGTTAAAGCAAAATTACTAGATGCTCCATTAAACCAAGAATGTCTGTTTGGCACTAAAGCAGAAGTCCTCAAAAAGATGGAGGAAAAAGCTAAATCTATGCAAACTGTTAAAGATTTCCTACAGGTACAGCCACCTAGATTCAGTAGGCATTGGTCTTCTAAAAACAGGTCTTTCCCAGTCCTTCCTAGACTTCCTCAGTCCAGACCCAGGGGCAACAGACCACCAAGACTACAGTCTAAAGGTATGCACAGATCTAAACAATGGAGTGCTCCCACTTCAAAATCAGGGAGTAGTAAGCCACCATCCTATGGAAAAAGTGCACAATGACTTGTCCTTCACCCTTCCAAGCCTTGCCCAAGTACTTTCACCCTTAGGAGAAAAACTAGCCCTGCACGCAAAAAACTGGGAGCACATTACCCAGGACAGATGGGTCTTGAACATTGTATCCCAGGGATACAGATTCTACTTCCACTCACTGCCAACCCCAAGCAGATGGCCAGACCTCCCTCCAAACCAGTGGGCAGAGGCCCAAAAGCAAGTACTTTCTCTTCTCAGTAGCAAGGCTATTCAGCCTGTCCCAGCAGAGCAAAGAGGACAGGGTTTTTACTCCAGACTGTTTCTGGTACCCAGAAAAGAAAACTCTTGGCGCCCTATCCTGGATCTATCTATTCTCAACACCTTCCTGGTGGTTCCAAGATTCAAAATGTTTACGCTCCAACAGCTGCTTCCTATGCTAGCCAAGGACTCCTGGCTAGCCACCATAGACGTAAAAGAAGCTTATCTGCACATCCCCATAAGGGAATCTTGCAGGAAATATCTACGTTTCAGAGCAGGCTGTATACACCACCAGTTCTGTGTACTTCCCTTTGGCTTATCTACTGCGCTCAGGGTATTCACAAAATGCCTAGCTCCAGCCATTGCATATTGCAGGGAGAAAATTTCAAATTTACCCATACTTGGACGATTGCATGATTCAGCCGGACAGTCAGGAATTGCTACTTCAGCACCTGACATTTGTAAAGAGACTTCTAACTTCACTGGGGTACACCATCAATGAGAAGAAATCACATCTGGTACCCAGCCAAATAATTGTATGGGAACAAGCTTGAACACAACTTCCCAGATGGCATTCCTCACTCCAGAAAAACAGATTTATTTGACAAACTACTTCAATCTACTGGCCACCCAAACCCAGCATTCTGCAAGAAAAATACTGCAAGCCCTAGGGTTCATGGCCTCTTGCATTGTAGTAATTCCATATGCAAGACTGCATATGAGGAAACTTCAGTTGTACTTAAAAAGTCTCTGGTGTCACCATTCTTAGGACCTGGAAACAATGATTCCTGTCATTCCTTGCCTAAGGACAGAATTCCTTTGGTGGGAAGAAGCCTGCTACCACAACAAGGGACTCCCTTTCACTCAACCCCCTGCCACCCAAACCCTAACAACAGATGCATCAGTCTATGCATGGAGGGCTCACATGGCAGGAAAATGCATTCAATGCAAATGGAGCCCAAAACAAATGCACCTGCATATCAATCTGAAAGAAATGTTAGCTGTACAGAATGCACTGACAGCCTTCAAATACCTTATTCTTCCAGGGCAACTATTGATAAAGACAGACAACACCATAGTTATGTGGTACATAAACAAGCAGGGGGGAACCTATTCCTACCCACTCTGCAGGTTAGCCATGGCTCTGTGGAACACAGCCTTGAGCAATCAAGTGCACCTGCAAGCTCAATTCCTGCCAGGCAAACTAAATTCACTGGCAGACGACTTGGGCAGAAGTCTAATGGACCCACACAAGTCGAAACTGGAACCCAAATCATTCAAGCTTCTGATCCACAGGTGGGGGGCACCAGAGGTGGACCTCTTTGCTTCCCTGCAGAACTATCAATTGAGCAAATATTGCACCAGAACTCCCCACAGCCAAGCATGGAAAGTGGATGCCCTGTCCTTTACATGGGAAAACCTCTCAATCTGTGCCTTTCCCCCTCTGCCCTTCCTCTCGAAGGTTCTACTAAAGATAAAACAGGACAAGCCAAGGACAATTCTGATTGCACCAGACTGGCCACGCCAGCACTGGTACCCACGTTTGCGCAGTCTGACAGTAGTGCCACCATGGCACCTGCCTCAGATCCCTTCCCTGCTGTCCCAGCAGGAGGGCCAGATTTTGCATCCTCAGCTGCAAACCCTGAACCTAGCAGCCTGGCTCATCCCCTGAACACTTCACCAGCAACCCTCAGTAAACAGGTGCTGGATGTCATCCTTGAGGCAAGGAGGCCTAGTACTAAGAAATCCTATTCAGAAAAGTGGAAAAGAAATTGTTCTTGGAGCTAGTCTCAGGGAATGGACACAACCGTGCCCACCTTACCTCAAATCCTAAATTAACTAACAGAACTGCTGCACAAAGGTCTATCCTTCTCTTCAGCTAAGATTCATGTTCCTGCCATCTCAGCTCATTACAATACTGAGCCACCCCTCTTCTCTCACCCTCTGGTCAAACAGTTCCTGAGAGGAGCCACTCCAGCCTGGGACCTTAACTTTGTACTGGAGAAGCTCATGCTTCCTCCCTTTGAACCTGCTGTTACATCAGAGGTAAAATTCCTCTCTTGGAAAATAGCCTTACTTCTAGCCATCACTTCAGCAAGAAGAGTATCTGAATTGCAGGCCCTTATGGCTGTGGAACCTTTCATTATCTTCCATGCGGACAGAGTTTCCCTCAGGAATTAACCCATCATTTCTGCCCAAGGTGGTATCTAGTGTGGCTTTAAACCAATCCATTCATTTGCCAACCTTTTTCCCTAATCCTCAGAATAAGGGAAAAAGGATTCTGCACTCCCTGGACGTGCACAGGCAGCTTAGGTTCTACCTGGACAGGACTAAACCTTTCAGAAAATATGACCAGCTGCTAGTCAACTTTACTATAGGGGCAGAGGGCAAGGCCATTTCAAAGCAAACCATTTCTAAATGGATAGCACACTGCATCCATTTCTGCTACAAGCACCATGGAAAACCTACCCCACATGGGATCAGAACTCATTCCATTAGAGCTACCTCAGCTTCTACAGCATTTCTCAGGGGAGTCCCTAGTAGGGACATCCTGGGAGCTGCAACCTGGTGTTCTGTACACACCTTCACCAAGTATTACCACTTGCCTATCTTTTCTAAATCCAGAGCTGATTTTCCACTGCAGTCGTACAAGGCCTGCTAGCCAGCCCTAATGCTTCTTGACTGCCTCCACCCTTCCTCAGCTTTGGGAATCAACCCAAGTGTGACTGCAATAGTGAAACACGAAGAACATAGTGCAGTTGTGTACACTTACCATAAATGTAGATGTTTGAGTGTATTCACTGTTGCAGTCCAGGTTTCCCTTCCTCCAGCCCCCTAACTTCTCTGTACTTTCTTCCTATCCTTTTTTTTGGCCATGTCTTATAACAATGGTATTTACTTTTTACTGAGGGTGTTCCACACCATGTAATTGCTTCCTATTTTTAGGGTGTCTACCCCTGACATCTGGGGCAAGAAAAACTGATATAATGGCGTCGGCTGCATGTTTTATACCCCTGATGACCTGATGTCATGGAAGAAGTGACAGCTTCTGAAGCTGAAATCCCAAGACTCTGGTATTCTGGCCAAATGAGGGCTACCTGCAGGCAGATAACCCGTGTGTGATGACTGCAACAGTGAATACACTCAAGCATCTACATTTATGGTAAGCGTACACAACTGTACTTTAAGCAGATTGTACACTTTTTTTTGGTAATTGTCTTTTTATTGTACTTTTGAGCTTTTCTCCCCAAGTCTCCTAGTCCATTTAAACAAATGTCAAATAAATAAATGAAATATGCACTTTATATGTGCCGCGTGGGGGGGAGCCAAGAATCTAAAAAGTTTGGGAGCCACTGGTGTACTGTTTAAGAGAAACATAAAACCTTAACAGTTTACTTCATACCAAAGAACTGTCTGGACCATTTTGTTTTTTTGTAGAAAAAAGAAATGGGTGCATCATTATGTCCTAGAAAAATTCTAAACACCACAGCCCATTATCAACAAGCATGCTGCACATAATACTTCCTCTGCAGAACTCATTACACATAATAGCTCACGCACCAGTGTCTCACCGGTCAAACCTTTAAGACAAAACACAAAATCAACCATATTAGTTATTAGTCATAGGTGATTCCATCATGAGACACACTGATGTCCCTCTCACCAGGCTGGATAAGGAAAAGATCACGGTCAGCAGTCTCTCAGGTGCCAGGAAACACCATATCACGCATGCAGTCAAGTCTCTCAACAACAGGTACTGTTATGACCCTGTCATAGTCCATGTTGGTGTGAATGATTTGAGACGTAACTCTCTGGACTATATGAATAGAGGCATGACTGAGCTTGGACTGTGTGTCTCAGGCAAGTATGTCCCTAGCCTTAAGCAGCATGTTACTTTCACCTAGGATATCGATTCAGTACAAACAGAAAGTTATTGACTTCAATAATTGGCTTAGCTTCTGGTGTCATTCTAAGGGGATCCATTGTCTGTCAGCCTGGAATGACATGATCAACAGATCTCAGTGCTTTGCCAGAGATGGTCTTCCTCTGTCACCCCTTGGATTTCGACAACTGGCCAAGGCTGTTGCCACTTCATAGTGCCTTTTTAGGCAGTGTATCAAGGACAAAATTCCCAGTGTAAAAACTCTATCTAAAAACAGCCTCAGGGTTATGCTGGTAAATGCTAGTAGTCTCAACATGAAACTGCACTCACTGGAAACTGTCCTCACCTTGGAAGATGCAGACATTTGTGTAGTCACGGAGATGTGGCTTAAGGCTGTGGAGAGCACTCCAACCATACCAGGTTACACCTCCTTCCACACATTCAAACCTCAAACTGAAGCCGTGAAAACTAAAGGAGGCGGTATATCAATATTCATTTAAGGTAAATACACCTTCAGATTGGTTAAACGGTATGATGCCCATGAGACACTTCAGGTGCAATTAACTGTTGGTAGGGACACCTAATCAAAATTGCCTGCAACAGGTCCCCCTCCATGAATCAGGACACCCACTCTGCCTAGTTGGATCTACTTGAGTCTATCAAGATACATCCAAACACCATGGTTTTGGGCGACTTTAACTACCCATCCATTGATTGGTTAAATTACTTGTGCTCAAACTCACTTGCCCAAAGGTTCCTTGACTTTGTTAACTCCAGTGCCCTGGACTAGCTGGTTGACACCCCCATAAGGGGTGCCATCATCCTGGATATCATGCTTACCAATATAATCAGTGTATATAATATAGCAGACCACTGTAGCACCCCCACTGTGAGGTCCTCCCTGGTAAAATCAATCTCATTTGAAGTAACTGTCACTCTTAACCCCCCCCCCCTCCCCAGCAGCAATTAAACTAAAAAACTTCTCCAAAGCAGATTATAACCTTTTACGGGATGATATAAATAGCTTTACTGCACCTCTTCCCTCAGATGGAACTGGCAACTATGCAAAGCTCTACACCAATGCTTTATACTAACACCTGTATAATTGTATCGACTCAGCCGTACCTGATAGGACCAAAACAAGCTCCTCAAGGAAGAGCTAACCTTCCTGGTGGACAACTGCTATTAACAGGCTTTACGATAAGAGAAATAAATTGCTGTCTAAGAATAAGAGGGAGCGAGCCCTCCTAAACTGGAAACACTCCCTCCTCAGCTTAAACAAGCAAATAAGACTTCTTGTGAAGTCCTCCATAGCAAACTATGAGTCCAAATGAACTGCCTCAACAAAGGACAACCACAAGGCATTCTGTAGTTACATCCATAACCTAAAAAGAAAGGCCCATATTTGTGCTGAACTAGTAGTTATTAATGCCACATATACTGAGCCTGTGGGCATAGCTAACCTGTTGGCCAACAGATTCAGTGAAAACTTCACTCACCTGTCCCCCTCCATAGGTACCCCATGACATTCCTACCATCTGTCCCCTACCTTGTATTTGTAAAGATCAGGTCGTAAATCCCCTCTCTAAGGCCAAAAACACAGCATCTGTGAGACCTGAAAACATCCCAGGCTGTGTCCTACATGGACTCCAACATGAGTTAGCAACACCATTGGGTGCTCTTTTCAGTCATATTCAAAACATTGGTTCATACCACCTGAATGGAAAACAGCCACAGTTATTCCCTTGCACAAAGGTGGTGCTTTCACTGACCCTGGGAACTATAGACGTATTAGCCTGACTAGCCTTATCTGCAAGGTCATGGAATGAATCGTTATGGACCTTGTAAACAAAGATATAGATAATCTCCAAACACTTAACCCTACTCAGGGAAATCTATGCATACAGCCTACCTGGACTTTGCCAACACATTTGACAGTATCCTCCACTCAGGCATATTGACAAACTCACCCAACTAGGCATCAACCCTTATATCATTAGATGGTTCGCTAACTGGCTCACTGATATCTCATATAGTCAAAATAGGGGAATCCACCTCCAACAGCAGACCTATAACCAGTGGTGTTCCACAGGGATCAGTCCTGGGACCTCTACTGTTTGGAATCTATTTGTCCAAAGTACAAGCAAAAACTTAAGGTCTGTGACTGACAAAGTTTGCTGATGACTGCAAACTGGGAGCAGTCATAGAATCTCCAATGATGTTATCATCCTACAAAAGGGTCTAAATGATTGGTGCCAAAGTCATGGCTTTAAACTCTATGCAAAAAATATATTATCATTCCTTTCAGTAAAAGTGATGCTCCTGGTAACTACCACATCAATAACAACACCTTAAGTATCCACTCAGTGGTGAGAGACCTGGGCACACAGGTTGATAGCAGCCTTACTTTTGACCACCATGTCTCCACAGCGGTAAGAAGGCCATTCTATATTGCTCATCTCATAAGTAAGGGCATTGACTCCAGAAAAAAAGACGTTATAACCTCCCTGTACTCTTCATCAGGCCAGTAACTGAGTGCAATGCCTTTTTTAGTATGTACCTTTCCAAGCACCTGCAGCAGTTGGGGAAACCACAAAGGTTCCTCACAAGGAAAATTTAAGGTCTTCAGCATCTGTCCTATGAGAATCGTCTGTAGTCACTGTCACTTTATTCTGTGTCTTACAGACTACTCAGAGATGATCTCTGCCTTGCATACAAGGCAATCTCTGACCCTGCTTTACTGGAAATGCTGCATATCTGTAAGTCAAATGATACATGGGTTACTCACTCTAAAGACCTTAACCTGGTATGTGATATTAATAAAACCTGCTGGAGGGACAGATTTTGTCTCTCTGAGGTTACTACACCTGTGGTACAGGCTCCCACTTAATGTCAAACAGAGTACCTCTTCATACGCAACCTGGAAGGGTTGGATGGGTGACTGTAAATTCACCCCGGGGGTTCCACCTGTTGGACAGGGACAATAGGTGCTGATCATGGAAATAAGGATAAGAACTTGGCTAGGCTTGTAAGGGCCCTGGTCATTAACCTAGTAACTTCTTATGATCCCATGGTCATAGTGTTAATGCATCTAGTCTAATTTCATTTTTGTATTTCATTCATTTAGGCTTTAAGCACTTTGCCACATGATTCCATTTGAACATGACCCCTGCCTCCTCTTTCTTACCATACTTACACACTCAGCAGTTTGAGTAGCTGCAAGTGCTATGAAGATTTCAGCAGGAAATCATACATTACAAAATGCCCTTTTAAATTGGTTTAGAATTGGTTACACAGTTAAGAATGTTAGGACTGCATAAGATGAATATAGCTTGTAAGTGTACTACCTCCAGTATGGTATTTACTGTTCTAGTGTAGAAAAATAAAACTGTAGTTACCCAAGTGTGATTGCTTTAGATTCAAGGATCTCATTTTGGTACTTGTCCAGAAATGAATAGTTTTCTGCACAGTTGCTTCCATGTCTGAGGGTGTGCATTGATCATTAGAGGAAGGAAAGTAAGCCATATCACTGCAGAGTTGTGCTACACCTCTGCTTTATGTTGATAGAGGGATGACTTTAGTATCATAGGTGTGTCTTCTGATACAGCTGTCTTACACACACTGAAAGAATAAGCTGGCAGTATAGTAGAATGGGGTCAGTGTGAAGGCCCATTCTCTTAAGATAAAGGTGTAAAAGCTAGTAATGAATTTTGCCCAAGGAGATGCATGAGTTCTGTCATAGTCAATGTGAACAAAAGCTGCTGAGCTTAAGCATTCACACTGTAGATTTCCCCAATGGGATGGAACTCCTATTTTGCAAAAACCTTACAACCAGAGATCCTTATATGTCCAGCTATCTTTTACCTGTTGCAAGAGTTGTACTGCTTGTAGAAATTTAATTAGAAATTGTCACTTGGTCCATTCCACTGTAAGATTCACTATTTTCAGTAGTAGAAGTGATATGTAGTCCACCCTGACATTTTCAAAATCATCTGCCTGATGTACTCACCTTGTCTGGTGCCATATGTGGTACTGATGTTATTCAGCTCCAGTTTCTAGTTAGGACTAGCACTACTTTGTAGTCTGCTGCAGAGATATCCATTAAAGGATTCCATGATTAAAAAAAGAAAATATATGCTGTGGTAATAATTTTTCTGGGGGCTAATTTTTGTGTGTTCATCCTGTCACACAGTCCATCTTCCCACCTACCCTGCAGGACCTCACCTGATGGCTCCACTACTGGCACCCAATTTGCCTTTTCATTCCTGAGGATGGGGGTGAGCATTCCTGGGTAGGTGAGAGCCCTATGTTCCATTTATTCCTGCCCATGAAACACTATTTGACCCATCCATTTCGTGTTGGGGGAGTTGGCTGGGTGGGAGTAGACCAAGTTGCTGGTCTTGTGCGGCAGCCTATCATCTCCCCAGGCAGAGCACTCCTTCCCCACTGATGGCTCACCAAGCCCCACAATTGCTGCTGTCTAAGGAGACTCTATGGGCCTTAGCCACATCCCTCTCTCTGTCCACCAGGATGGGTAAGCCAGTAGCTGCACATCACTTCCATTCTTCTTGGCTGTCTCCTACAGGCACTGGAAGTTACAAACTGGATTCAGGTCACCTGCGGTGTAGTCAGGATTTCATCCTTCTGTGCCATGGAGCTTGCTGTCACACAGTCCAAGGAATCGACAGATTCTGCCTGAGAATAGTTGCATTTGAACATATTATTGACAGAAAGAACATGCCAAGTTTATCGTTGGAGTGCGTCTAACACAGTGCAGTTGCCCTACCCACCCTCATTTCACTTTCCATCCTTCATCTGCCCTAAGTTCTCCCTGAATACTTCAGATAAGTCACACACCACTACCCTGCAAATAGGGCATTCAATATGTTCACAGACTTCTCCATGCAGTACAAACTGCAGTTGCTGTTCTATCTGACACCCTTGTCCTTCCTAGTTCCTTTCCATAATCTCATGGACAAGGATATTGTTCCCTTGTAGTCCTATCCCTCCATCCCCATAAGTACAGTTGATGGCTTTCCCCTTTCTAGAACTGCTTTGTCTCTTTGACATCCTCCAGACTTGCATATATATATATATATATATATATATATATATATATATATATATATGGGTTCACTTCAATTCACTGAACTTTCAATTCACTGACTTTCATTTCACTGACACCATTTCACTGAAAGTTCATTTCACTGACAAGTATTATTACAAAGTAAATGGAATATGCCCCCTTCCCCACTGTAGTGCGACCCTGGAGTTAGAATATATAGTTAGGGGGGTGTGGGGGGCAGAGCCCCCCACATCGGGGGTGTGGGGGGCACAGCCCCCCACTTACTTTTCTTTTACTAAGCAATATTATATCAAAACGTAAGAATATCATATGAAATGAAGTGGGGGGCTGCGCCCCCCCACACCCCCTGATGTGGGGGGCTCTGCCCCCACACCCCCCTAACTATATATTCTAACTCCAGGGTCGCACTACAGTGGGGAAGGGGGAATATTCCATTTTATTGCTAATAATAGTTGTCAGTGAAATGAACTTTCAGTGAAATGAAATTTCAGTGAAATGAATTTCAGTGAAATGGTGTCAGTGAAATGAAAGTCAGTGAATTGAAAGTTCAGTGAATTGAAGTGAACCCATATATATATATATATATATATATATATATATATATATATATATATATATATATATATATACATACATAAGCGCACACATACAAACACACACACACACACACACACACACACACACAGAGTGACATCCACGTCCCTGGAGTCTGCTGCTTTCAGATACATCTAACACCCACTTGGCTTTGTTTGCATTTTTTTTTACTGTGCAGTTGATTCTGCAGTGGTGCTTTTTATCTTCACTGTTAGATTCTTTATTTGTTCTGTTTCAGCTCAGATTCACCTGAATGAATGAATTCATTCATTGGCTGGGAGGGGGCTGATCAACAAACAGCTGAGGTAAAATAAATAACCATTTGGGACATCTATTTGTGAGTAACATCATTGTAGCACCTGCGCATACCTTGGTGCTCCCTAGAAAAAGTAACTTTACTCTGATACTTGGATGTTGTTTGCTATTTTCCCCGTTTTCTGTGGCTTGTGTGAGCACTTCAGAATCTTTTCACAGTGCTGTGTGCATACTGCCGAAGTTGTTTAGTATCCTTAGCCTTGCATTTCACTTAGGCTTTCATTTAATGAGGGCAATAGTTATTAAACATTGTCAGGACTTTCTTCTTGTAGTAGAAAGTTGTCATATGGACTGTTAGTTCTGTCTGTTGTCTTCTGTTAGAATCTATGTTTGTGTCAGTTGTACGACACTAGCAACTTTCTTTCATTACTGACCACAAACTGCCAATGTATGAAGTAACTGACCAAACACTGATACCTCAGTCATCTGCTATTCAGATAGTTACAAGGCTCAGCTTTTTAAGGAAAGTTAAGCAAACTTGTTAGTTTTTCCACAGCCAGCACCCTCACTTCCTCCCACCCATAATAATGATTTAGTGAGGACATGCTTGGCAGTTAATGTCTCTCATTCACATTAATGCCCACAGATCTGCAGGCATCCTAGTG